>NW_023597054.1:24505359-24689386 GCF_011947565.3 Pollicipes pollicipes
GAGGAGAGAGAGAGAGGAGAGAGAGAGAGAGAGAGAGAGAGATAAAGAGGAGAGAGAGAGCGAGAGAGAGAGAGAGAGAGTAGAGAGAGAGAGAGAGAGAGAGGAGAGGGAGAGAGGAGAGAGGGAGAGTTCAGATGCATATATGTGTGTATAAATATATGGATATATACGTGTTCTTGAGCCTACGGGATGTGACTTAAGTTTGAGTTGTTTGGTACTTTGTAGTGGCTTAAGGCGACCTCGGCGGAATGATAAATTTGGATGCAAATACGAAGAATGTTGAGTGAATATCACCGCGTAACGCAGTGTGCTTTAAGCGATACCGGACGAAGCAAATGGTCATGGGATATTTGTCATTATGTTGGGTTATTGTCATGTTGTTGGCATTTCATTGGGTTGTGGCTGCACAAGTGTCGGATTATGTTCGAGGAAAGAAGGGTGATCAGTGCCAGTTGAGTCGGTACACACCAGCTTGGTTCTTCAACGGTACATGGGGCTCCAATCCAAGGTGGTTCCGTAGTCAACACCTAACGCTGCAACGATGCTTTGCAAACCCCAGCTCTTCAGCATGTAACACGGCCTACCGAACTGGCCCCGGGAGCTCTATGGCCGTCCACAGCGACTCAGCGCGCTGGTCCCTCCTGGTGGAAACACCGCTGGACATAGAAAGCCCTGATTGGGCATGGCGTTACTTATTGATTTGTGCAACTTTAATGCGGTTCCATCTAACATGGATATTTTGAACCTTGGATAGAACAACTCTGCCGGGACTTTTGCCTCCCAAAAATGTCAGTTCTGATGTCAAAGACCAAGCGCATTTTTCCTATCAATTTTTTCAATGAGCTGTTTACGATGGATTAACAAATTGTTCAGTGCGCGCTGTGATCTTTCCTGAAACAGTGGAGGGCATGCTTTTGAAGTAACCAATGAGCAGTCGTGATCGGGTGGTATGCCATTACATCATCAGGAAGCCTGTTGGGATTCGATATCAGTGTGGCAATATCTCATTATGTGACCCGAGCATTTTGCCATTTTGAGAGGAAAATGCCAGAGGTTTGCACAAAAATGCCAGTTTTTAGCCATAAATGCTCGAAAACAGACCGTTTGGCCATTATACTCTGATCATTTTCCTCTAAGTGTTCCTTAGTATTATCATAACTTTCTCAAAGGATAACGGCTGGTCTATAACGTCTCTTTTCAGTATTAAGCTGTGTGTTCAAAGAATTATCAATATACGTTTAAAAGTTCTCGAGTACTAAGATGCCCCCTCCCATAACCACTTTGGGTTTGTACAGTTTCAGTGACCTTCTCAATAGCTGTTGCTTTCGTTAGATAATCGTACACCAAAAGTGTATTATGGGATAGCGCTTTTCGATAAAAGCTCTGTAGGACGGTTTCAGGCGATGTAGTCAACATCGCAACAGCGGGAGAAATATATCACCCTGGCACCAACAAACCGTTACATTCGACACTGTCGCAAATAGAAAACTTTTAACAAGTCTCTTTTTTTGTGAAAATGGAGAGATTTGTTCACGCAAACTGTTCAGTCGTGCTTTTGAGTCATGGTATGTCGCATTAGAGATGCAAGTCGTTGGCAAGCACTAGGTTGAAATGACGATCAACGCGTTGTCCTGTTGTTATGTCTGTGTATGAGGACGTATTACGCAAGTTAACGTCACCATCATATGCTGAGCTGAATGCTCAGTAAGATGCAATGTATCTAGAGGTACAATTTTCGTAAGTTTTAAAGGTATTTGCGGGGAACATTATTCCCATAGATAATACAGCATTAAAAGCCTTATTCCGCGCAGAAAAGCCATGAGAATGGAGATATAGATGCGTTGATATTTCGGCAACATGCCTTCATCGCAACAAAGAGCAGAAGTGAAATCAAAATGTTGGAATTAAATTGAAAATGCATGTTCGAATGAAGCGTGATGCGTGATGCCTGTTTACTTGAATGCGTTTGCATATGCGCGTATTTTCGAGTATTCTAATTCTTAGGTAAAAACGCATTTCATCGTATTAATAGTTGGGAATCGCTCCTTGTTTAATTCTTGAATGCTGGTGTCTTGTGAAAACTGTGACTCGCTGTTCCCAAAAAAACCCTGAAAAATGAGTAGGATCATCGACGGGCAATTTTGTATTCACTTCTGATGTTCGTTTCGATAAAGGTATGGTGCCGAAATATCAACACATCTTCATCTCTATTCTCGTGTTTTTTCTCCGAGGAATAGGGCTATTACTTCTGTCTTATCTATATACATCCAATTTTCTTTTAAAGGAATGTTCTGGGATTGTCCTTTGTGTTTGTAGAATGCGACGCACGACGTCACACCGCATAAGAAGCACCGGCCACCGCATCGGCCATTTAAGAGTTTAGGGAACATGGGTTCCCGATGAGTGAGTCAGATGCACCAACCACTCGGCCACTAAGAAGCCTTATTAATCAACCATTCGACCATTGCACACGGCGGTACTCGGTCGGGCGACCGTCTGTCACCTTTATTTAAACAAAGGTGACAAACAATCCAGACAAGTTTTCGCTAAAGAGAAAGCCTGTCAATTTCATGCCCGAAAGCGATGAAATGGTCAACCCATGCACCCATATCGCACATACGTGCACACGTGCCACGCTTGTGCCGATCTGGCCAGCCTTGCGTCTAGCCCGCAGGAAGGTGCGTCACTGGACTTGGAAATTCAAACCGAAGCTGTGGACTCATGGTGCGTGATTTCGAACCCGGAAGCAATGAGAAAGTCGGTACAGCTCTCACATTTTCACGTGCATGCACACGTGCTACATTTGTACCAATTCGGATGGTCGTGCCCCTTACTTGCCGGGAGGTTCATTGTTTCGGGGCGATTATCGACCGCGCGACTGCCCGACACTCAAAGCACGTTTAAAATGGAAACTTGATCATTTCAATGCCAAAAGCGATAGAATGATCGACGCATGTCTTTCATTTCCCATGCGTGCACATCAGCCGCGTTTGTGCGCGTTGGGCCGGTGATGCATCGAGTCTGTAGGGAGGCACATTACTGGACTTGGAGTAATCCTGCCGAGGTCGCGGTCTCATCATGCGTGATTTCTGACCCGAAAGCGATGACACGGACGTTACGGCTATGGCCTTAACACATACACGCACACATGCTATGTTTGTAACAGTTTGGACGGTCTTGCACCTAACTTGCCGGGAGGTCCATCGTTAGGTTTGGGCAATAACCGATCGGGTGACAGCCAGCCACCCAGACCGCCTGTACAATGGCATGTTCAATCAGCAAAACGACAAAGAGGTCGGCACATGTTGCCATAGTACACATACGTGCATCCGTGCCACGTTCGTGCCTTTTCGGTCGGCCTTGTGCCGGTTGGTCGGTCAGTCTTATTTCATTCTGCCACGCCCACCCCCACCCCCCCCCCCCCCCCCACCCCCCACCCATTCAGATGTTTCCATTGGCACTGTCGTTTGCTCAACGCAGCGTCTCTTCATTGACGAGATACCGCCCCTGCTCGGGTGCAGCTTGCCGTCGCATTGCCACCCGGGCGGCCGGCCAGCGGATAAGGTCGAAAATCTCTGGCCGTCGCCTGCGTCATCAACTGGTATAAGTGTTACAATACATTAGGGGTTATGATACGCTAGGTGTTGTGATACATTACGTGTTATGATGTATTAGGTGTTGCGATGCATTACAAGTTACGAACATTAGGGATTACGATACGCTACGCGTCATTTAACATTCGTGGTTACGATACACTAGGTATTCTGGTACATCAGGCGTTGTGATATATTAGGAGTTGCGATACATTAGGAGTTGTGAAACATTAGGTAATTTGATGCACTAGGTCTTAGGATGCAGGTGGTGTAGTGACATTAGGTGCTGTTATGTACTAGCGGTTATGAACATAAGGCTTTGTGATGCGCTAGGCACTACGAACGTCAGGCGTTATGACACATTAGTTTTTCAGGTAGTTAGGTGTATCGAATATAATGCGTTATAAAGCATTAATGGTTACGAACACTAGGTGTTGCGGTAATCTTCACCAGAGGGGGCCGTCATCGCTGCGCCACGCGAAGAGTCGCCTCTGTAAATAAGGCTCAAAGGGAGTGTTTGAAGTTATTGAAGCAAACATCAGATGTGATGAAACAAGTTCACTTACTATGATTGGTATATTATTTAATGCAGAAACTGCTCAACTGCTCTAGATACCACAATTCCTTATTCAGTAAGTATTCTCCGCAGTGCATCATGGTTTGATTAAGTCGTCACACCTTGCAAAATTTTGATTGACAGCCAATGGACGGCCGCTATATTTGGAAACTGCGCCCACGAACGCCAGATATGAACTTGTTGACAGTCATATTTCTTGGACGTGATCGCCGCATGGCTTATGGAATGGCATGATTTGAATGAGGTTATTGTAACGTCATTAGCGCCAAGGTGACTGAAATTCTTTCCGCGTTTTCGCGGGCGTGTAGCTTAGAAATGAGAGGGCCTTCAGTCTTAAGAAGAACATAATTGTGAGCAGCATCGAAAGGTCTTCAATATGGCTATTACGTCATCGTGCCTTGTACCTTCAAAATTCCACATAAATATGGAGCACTCCTTCCAATGTGCGTCTGAAGCACGCGTAATAATGCAAACTTTACCCACACCTTAGGGTAAGACGCCGCTTTGCAGGCGTCTACTAAAATGTCAGCAGTCGCAAAACGTCGCGGTTGAATGATGTTTGTATCACATCACGCATGCCTGAATAGCCTTCAAATAGTCTGCACGAAATAATCGGCGCATTTCAAGGACGTGAAGCACACAAACTACGCGTTTTAGGTTTTGAGAGATATTTGTGCCTTTCGGCACAAATATGCAACAGCACGAAAAGGGTCCAGAACACGCGCTTAAACTATCATTGGTTTAGTTCACAGGCATTAATAAGTAAGCCACCTTTCTACGAGTTGAAATACTAGAAAACAGTCAGCCCGTTCGCTACGGTGACAATGTTGTGGCGGCAGTCTAGCAGTAGCTGTAATGTCACAAAACATCGCATGACGTAGCACATGACGTTGCGAGGAGCATATTTACTAAATAAATAATCGTGTCGTCTGGAACGGTCTTTTGAACTTAAAGCATACCATTCGTTGGAAGTGAGCTATTTCCAACACATCTGCTGTTTGTCCCAATGCTTTCAAGTGTGAAACATATCGTTTCAAATCAGCGCAGACCTGCAAATGGTCTCTTGTCCATGTATACTTTCTAACATTAATGTTCTGTTGCAATGTCATCACCCCATGTTTCGTTTTACTGTACAATACAACATTTGTCATTGAAGCATGTCAATGTGCGTGAGTATTTGTGGTTTCATATGGGCATTGTGCGTGCGGGCGGGCGGGCGTACGCGCGTGTGTGTGTGTAGGCTCGTGAGTGAAGAAGTATGCTCATGATCGCGCGAGTGCAGTTGTTGACATATGGTGTGCGAGGTATGCGAGCATGCAACGAACTATAGATATATTTGCACGTACATCATAACATTTACACGACACGACAGAGCAGAGTAGGCGTCTGCGGCATATGAAAATATGACGGCATTCAAGCCAGTCATTGGCTGATATTCTGATCCCAAAAAAACATTGAACACTTAAGCCCGAAATAAAAATAAAATATCACATACGAGATCAGCAGGAGCCTTGCGACAGTCATCGATTATAGCTACAAAAGAAAGCAAGATAACAGGATAGGCGCAGAGGAGCCGGGATGGGCCGGGAGGGGGAGGGGCAATCAATCACATTGCTAAATCTTACAACAACGTATTACCATGACATTGAATAACAATGCCCACTTACGTAAGCGGGACTAGATGATTGGTGGCCTGACCCCTACATATCACCGCAACCATTCACTATACCCGTCGACTTCAATGGGGGAACCTCTGCACGTTGCCCGTTTCGGCAAGTCAGATCCTTGCCTTGACCAGACCTTGCATTTCTTCCTTGTGCGCATAGTTCCGGGCTATTTCCGACGCCTTGACCTAGCGACAACAGCGAATTCACTGTCGGCCGAGAACGAGCATTTCCCCGATTTACCGTACATTCAACCTACCATTGACGTCACTGAAAGCCAAGACGGCAGGGAAGAACAATTCCGACTTGTTTTCACGGCGTGCTTGTTTAGCAGGTCCTCCAGAGCGTGCTTGAAGTGATATCCAAACAACGTAGGGATGTGTGATTATAAAAACTTTACAGGGGCTACGTCCAGCAAGCAATGCGTCCTGTCACAACATTTTGCTTTAAACAATTCACGCCAACAGTTGCTGCGTACATGACGTCTTTGACATTTAGCTCGATCACGTTTCTTTCCATTCTTGCCGCTTGTAACGCTAGCCATGGTGGTGGCCAAAAACGTCTGTTCGTCACTAAAGTTGATCTCGAGTTTCACAAACGATGCGTGCAATTTTGAATGTCGGCCTGGTGAAAACGGTACCTTTTAGCACTTATATCAAATATCTATGAACATAACATTCTCTGCTTCACTGTCATTTTCTTTCAAGCAATTTTATCGTAAAGCACCAACACTATACTGGTTTGCCCAGCCTAGCCCAGTCCATAACCTCATTTAACCAGTGTATCAGTCAAAATCACATATCTCAACTAGATCCACACCGTCCCCACGTCGGCATGGTTCTTGGTTTAAACCCAACATCATATGACTTTGGTATCCTACCACAGCTGACATGCGAGAGCATGAGTTTGACTCTCACAGCCGTTCGGCGAGTAATACAGCAATCGAAATGCGTGACAAGAACAGCTCCTCGCCAGCATCCCAATTGCCACGATTGGCACGCAGTATTTGATTACACAACGATTCGTCGCACTGGCCACATGGCAACACAGCATACTGAAGCAGCACGATGAAACACAATCATTACTGGCATTCAGTGTGGACGCGGCGGCTGTCGCATGGTTTCGCCCTCCTCCACCCGGCGGCGCGGGCACACACGGTAACGGCGCCGGCACCCTCTCTCCTCCTGAGGCTGTTGGCGCAGCAGCCGGCGGACGGTGCTCGGCCGGCGGCGGCCCATAATCTGACGCTGGGGGCAGGTCCCACCCGATTACTGGCGACGCTCGCCATCTGAATACCTGCTGGCTGAGGGCGCTGGTGGCGCGGTGGGAGAGCCTCTGGTGCTCACGATCGGTAACGCTGGTCCCCGGCAGGTCCGCCATAGGCGCCAGCGGCGCTCTCTCGTGGCACCCATCTAGCCGTCGCTTGAGATACTGGCACCCGACAGATCTTGGCAAAGCCGGCCTTCCGGCATCTCCTCGGCTAGAGCGTCCAGAATCTCCAGCAGCAGCTCCCGGCTGAGCGCGCGCATTCGCGGCAGCCGCGCCACCTATCGGGAGAGGCAACAATCTCAAGTACCGAATAAGCTCGTATAAGCTTACCACTGACTTGGTTTACGAAGGTGCTGTGGAATTGGTGTCCACGGTACGTGCCGCGCGCGATGGCATGGAGGGGTCATTGGGCAGTTATTACGAGAGCATTTACGAAACTCCTGCTAACCTTCCGCATTAGGCGCACGATGGAGAAACGAGCATCAATGGCATTGCATCCGTGCTTTAGAACTTCTCTGGCGATGGGAAACGTGGGGCATTGGCGCGATATTTAGGTTCCAAGTCATGACGGACTCGAAATCGGACACCAATGTTTACGACTGCCAGAACGGCGGTATTGTTTGGCTCGGCTAAGATGGTAGGGGCGAGAATCTAGCGAAACGAGGATTTCCGATCTCTTGAGTAAGGTGGTTGAGTACTCGATAGGCATGTTCATGTATCTTATGGAATACTACACACCGGACATTTGTCCAATAAAATTCGTTTAGAGCATTCTTGCCGGCAGGGGGACTAGTTGAGTTGTTACGGGTTTCTTCAGGCAATAGAATGTCTGGCTGAAACGGTTAACAGAAATGACAATGTCAGAGGCATGCGCATTGAGGACGAGGACTACAAAATTTTATTATTTGCAGACGACGCCCCGTGCCTACCATAGGGCGGTGCCAACAATATGCACGTCTGATTTGACGAGTTGGGGCCCTTGCCTAGTTCTCTGGATTAACACCAAATGTGCAAAGGACGCAAGTCACGCGAATAAGGCATGCCACAGAACATATAACACCTGTATGCCCTGGGCCGCAGCTGATATGGGTCTGAAAAATGAAAGTTCTCGGTTTTGCTTTTGGGAATGAAATACATGATTTGTGCGCAGAAAACCACAGTCTGAAGTTAACGGCCATAAAGCGTGCGGCGAGGGCCTCTAACCGGAGATACTAAGCTTGGAAAGGCCGCATTACCGTCCTTAAATCGCTGCTGTTGTCTAAGATCACATATTTGTTTACGTCACTCCCCTTGTCCTTTCTGGATTTCCTCAAGGATTTGAATGCAATGTTGTTTCAAGTTATGTGAAGAGGTGAACATGACAAAATAAAGCGGAAAACAGTGAAAAAACTTACGGCTCAATGTGGTATGGTTATGACATATGTAAAAACTCACATTGTCGCTTTGAAGCTTCCACGGACAAGGCGACATGCCACCTCCGAGGCAAAATGGGGAGAGCAGCTCGTAGCCGAAATGGAACGATAGATTTTGCACATGGGAAATGAATTCACGCCCTCTCAGGATGGTTGCTGAGTCCCCATCAAATCCTTTCTGGAAGGAGCTTATTACATCACTGGCGCTAATCAATTAGGGGTCAAAATATTAAAGGTGATTTAGGGCCTCGCTCTCAATGGTTTCTGATAAAAGTAAATTTGTGTGCACTGGGCTGTGGAGGCGGCACAGTAAGGGAGTGCGACACTTTAATGATTTACTTAGAGAGATGGCTCACTGAGGATATTTGATGAATTTTTCACTACGTTTCGAACTCAAGAGACGTATCTAAATTACTTCGGGGTCATCAGTATTCTTCCGGCTTCCTGGGAAAAGGCCAAAAACAAGAAAACCACAGCCCGTAATACACCCAGTTGTGAAATTCAATCTGGCAGGAGAGACAAGGGTGAGGCATATATATCTGAATTCTTAATACGGCTAAAAAAGAGGTATAACATTTATGGGAGACCCAAAGGGAGAGCCTTCTCCATGATATTTGCTGGTTGGAAGTGTACTGCCATATGATGAATGCAACATCATGGTATATACAGATCGTTCACTTTCAAAACTGTCAATGGGACGCATGCTACTAATATTCTCTTACGAACAACTGGGTTAGCAAATTCGGCCGTATGCCCCAAGCGCAATGCACACAACTAATCTGGTTTGCACAAGTTCCGGGCGTGTGCTATAGTGAAAAGTGCTTGGAGCACACTATTGCATTCGAGATATTGACTTGTTCGGTCAATGGCCGGTTATTAGAGCCAATGATGTCTTACTTTGCGGGAATAACAGAGCGTTAGTCAACCTGCGTGTCCCGATCAGCAAATATATGATATCGAAGGAATAGGCTCCATGCCAAGACGGCTAAAATTAATCGAGAATGGGCAGGTGAAGCAAATCTCGGCCAAAATGGCTGGGACACTGGACAAATTTGAACATAGATGGCAAGATGTTCGGACGCCCAATAGGTGATATTACAGGTGATTTATAAGAAGAGCATAAAATAGTAATTTCAAAATACATAGCGCTACGTTGTATATAACAAATGTTTATCTAAGTACGAATATGTACAATTATAAAATAAAAATACGATTGCAAAATATGCGTATGAGTGCGAATGTTCCATTTTTGGGGGGTTCGTGACGCATGGGCTGTGGTCTGCAACGAGCCTATGATTTTTCCCTTTTTCAGCGGCTGCCTTAAGCCGCACCCACGGTTAGCCGCCCCTCGCGGTTAGCTGTGGCAGATCGGTGCCGACAACGGCGGTTCATGACTGAAACGTGTCATGTGTAAGCGTGCGTGTATTACTTTTTCAAGCATGCGTTGAAAAGCATGTGACTAAAAAAAGATGGTGGGACCAGCCGGTAACTGATCAAAAAGCGTCTGTCTGGACGAGGACAAGCGAATTGTACCATTGCACGACATGTCAACCCCTCCCTTCTCTTATCTGGCAAAAAGGTCAGCAGAAAACAGAGTTGGTGAACTGCATGGACCATTTCGTGTGATGTGTTCAGATGACGCGCAACAAGCAGAGCTTTTGGCTGCAGCCACCCACCGAAGTCATCGGAAATAAGCTTCCAAAAAGCCTGCAAGGCATCGTCTCGCACAACCGAACCGTCACGAAAGCGCGGCACGAGTTGAGTTACGTTTAGTCACTAACATCCCTCTCAGTCGCTGACAGGGACCCGCAGCTCAGGTCACGAGGATCTCCACTGCATCATCAGGATAATCAAGTGACCATCGATAAGTCGGACAGTTTGTACAGGTTAGGTCAGGACCGCCCACGTCCTCCAGCACCTCGGACCGCAGCACCGACGGCAGCCGGGTCCGTCTGGCCCGCCACTTCACCTTGTTGAAGCGCTGCACGATCAGATTGAGCGCGTATTTCTTCATGTCTAGCGCCTGGATGCGATCAGCGGCCTCGAGGATCTGGATCACGTTGTCGGACGTCACGTTCATCTCCAGGTTTTGCTTGCAGAAGGCCTGGAAATGACACCTGTTGCGTCACACCCATGACAAGAATGCAGCGGTCCCTGAACACGAGCAGGCAGGGACGCATCCCCGGATGCACGATTACTGATCAAGCGGAATAATTCCCCGTTCTCTGAGTCGCAATTTACCTTGAAAGGTAGCCGTGAGAAGTAAAAACTTTTCTAAATCCACGAATCCATGCGCTAATGGTTTTTCTGATACTTAAAAACTGAAATCAATTTTCTGTTACAAAAATCGAATGCAGTCGTTTTTCTGGGTTTTATGGAGTTTGCCGTCAATTCATCCGGAATTTGGCATTAAAGCGTGATCTTGAGGGGTCAGGACTTTTTGCCAGACGCTAGGTCATCCGCTAGTGGTTATTCTGGTATTTAAAAATTCGAAATCTGCTGGTAATGCATTTTGGTGCCATGGAGTTTCAGCATTTTAGCCCGAATTTGACCTTGAAGGGTGGCATGAGTGATCAGGATTTTTTCACGGACGCAGTTCTTTCCATGATAAATATTCTGATTCTTGGAATGTTGAAATCAACCGATAATTTTGGGATCATACAATCAATTTGTCCTTGAAATAGGAACTCGAATTTTCAGGAGTTTCTATGGATGCTGGTTCCTTTTGAGTGAAAATTCTCACGATCAATTGAATTTCACGTTCTTTGCCTTGCGTTTGACTTTGAAGGTCACGTGATGTTGCAAAATAAATGTCATGTTCTGTGTTCTTGCGTCATAGTTAACCGTCTGACTTGTGTTCAAATGAATCAAAATTCGTCGCGGAATAAATCGCTGAATAAATGGCCAACTTCATGGACATCACGGCATGGGACGGACCGCAACGGAACCGGAAATGGCCGTCAATCCGTGGCCGCGTCCGTCCCGGCGGTATTCTGCGTGGCGGGGTCAGCAGTCCCTCTTCCCCCTCACCCCACCTCCGCTCTGGCCGGAGGGGACGATGGGTGGCGGGGAAGGGACAGCGCAGGCCCGGGTGTGTCTCCCCTCTACCCAACCTCCCCTCTGGCCGGAGGGTGGGTGGCGGGGAGGGGGCAACGCCAGCCCGGGTCACCCCTCTCCCCCATCAAACCTCCCCTTCGGCCGGAAGGACAAGAGGTACGGGCGGTGGCAAAGCAGACACGGGTCGAGTTACATCAGTTGTTGAACTGGCATGTCCAGACAAGCCCAAGAAAAGGTAGACGAATTTGTATGGACAATGCGTTAAGGCGGGGTTGACGCTCGTGGTGTCCCCGCGTCTCGTGTTGCACCCTGCATGAATGTCATGGGCAACACTACGATGGTGGTACCGTCATGTACCATCATAGCACACTGAGCAATATTTCTGGCCTTGAAGCTGAACTTCAGCCACCACCCGCACGCTCAGAGGATTTTTGTTGTTTCGCGATTCGTATAAGCAATCCTGGATAAGCGCAGCTAGAAAATGTTTCATGTGTAGGACAAAAAGTGTATTGTGCATATCGGGACTACTTGCTGGGTTCCCTGCCGATGGTCTCGCCAATAGGATTTGGGAAAGTTATTTCGGGGTGTCCATCTTTGCAAGCCATTACAGGCGCGTGAAAATAAGGGGGCCACACCACAGGGGGGGGGGGGGGGGGGCAAGATTTTAGGCCGGAATCTCATAATACCGCAGGCAAAACACAACCACAGAGTTGCACACAAACACTAGCGGGCATTGTTGGCAAGGATTTGGATGTTGGATAGTTTCTCAGACCATAACGTTCACATGGTAATTGTTTTGAGAGCCTGAAAAGTTTGCGAGTTTTGCTTAGAATGCACGTCAATCTGCCCATTCTGCCGAGAAAATAAAATCAGGGTTGCGTGAGATAAAGATCCATTCGCCAGGTAGTACAGCAGAGTACATCATTTTAGCTTGGCGGCAGTCAAGTAATGTCTCAACTGACAATCATAACGGAGACGTCATGTGCATCCTGAGGACAAAACTAGAATGGTGCTAGTGAAAGGTAACCAAAACACATAACATTTTCACCGTAGCAAACCTAAAATGCAACTTTACCATTATTTGTTGCCTACTAGGTCACTCCGTGGGCTCATCTAGTTAGAACGGCTTTTGTTTACTTTAGGTTGAGCTCTATCATTAGCTTACGATGCAATATGCCCATTCGTAACGCGGCACGCATGGAATTAAATACGTCATGAAATCCGCTTTTAGAATAGTGCATCAAGATAATAGAAGAGTTGATATTGCACATACGCATGATGATCACTGATTCTAAAAGACAGCCTTAATGCTTTCTCTAGACGGATATTTTGAATTGCATAGTAAAGGATCAAGCGATTTATCATTTGCTTGCATTTATCACTCATTCATATCTTTCATATAATCTTCATCATTCATTCACCATTTGCTTCGCTAGCCTCTTTGTGTGCATGCAGCCTCCCCCATTTTCCTTGATTTAGCTGTTAATTTTTGTACCCATCTAGTGTCTGTCATGCCTGTCGGGGTGAATTGTGTGCCATGGATTAGGATCTGGAATCCACGGATGGATCCCTTATTCATTTTGAAATGTTACCAAAAAATTGAACCTGCGATCTGCCGTAAGATCTTATCGAATGATATGTAAAAATTTGACCTTTTTAGAATGTTATCGACTAATCCTTTGGGAGTTTTAGAGCGCGTCGCCGCACATGATCATGCAGCAAAGAGTCCTTTTGGATCTCGGATCTTCGTCCTGTTTTGTAGAAGAATCCGCCGTGATCCGGGACCTTCCCTGGGACCAACACATGGCTGGATAATGCCAGGTAGGGAGGCTGGAATGGTGGCTTTACTCTTGCCATCAGCGATACAGCACCATCAGCTGAATGAGTCAGTGCAAGAGATGATGATATTTCCGTTGCTCTGTCTTGCTGGAGCTAACAACATTTCACGCTCTCACAATTGCTTCATCGGACCATATAAACAAGTTTACCTTTGGTTGGACACAATACTCCTCAGTAATTTACGTATCGTGGGCACGCTACATCGCTCAAAGGATCGTGTCGATAATCAAGCATAACTAAATGTGTAACTAGACAAATCCCGTTACCGGCATCAAAGCCTTCCTCCTCCTCCCCCCCCCCCCCCATTCAACTAGGTCATGCCCCTCGATTTTTCTTCCATCCGTAAGCGTCCGTCACGCAGAATCTCTCACCCTCGCCCTGGTCATGGCCTTGGCGCTAGCACTGGTCCCCCCTCCCCCCCCCATTCCCGCTCCCGCCCTTAACCTGACCCCCGCTCTGGCCCCCGCCCAGCCCACTGTCGCTCACTCCTTCTCACCTGTAGCCGGTTGTTGGTGAAGCCGTAGAAGCAGGGCGCCGAGAAGAGATAGAGAGCGTCCTCGGGCGGCATGCTCGTCTCGCCGTAGTAGATATAGCGCAGCAGCGAGTCGAACGCCTGGCGCGACGGCACGCAGTCCCCGATACAAATCTGAGGCGGCGCCGGCCGTGTCACGGCTGGGCCAGGGTGGCGTCACGGGTGCATGGGGCGGTGGCACGAGCAGGCAGCGGCCGCCGCGGCCGGATGACCTGTGCTAACCAGAAACACCGCCTGGGACCAAAACTGGAGCCGGCTCGGACACGTAATCGACGTAACAATAATCATTGCGTGCGTGCGTGCGTGCGTGCGTGCGTGCGTACGTGTGCGCGTGCGCGTGCGCGTGTACGTGTACGTGTGCGTGTGCGTGTGCGTGTGTGTGTGTGTGTGTGTGTGTGTGTGTGTGTGTGTGTGTGTGTGTGTGTGTGTGTGTGTGTGTGTGTGTGTGTGTGTGTGGTGTGTGTGTGTGTGTGTGTGTGTGTGTGTGTGTGTGTGTGTTGTGTGTGTGTGTGTGTGTGTGTGTGTGTGTGTGTGTGTGTGTGTGTGTGTGTGTGTGTGTGTGTGTGTGTGTGTGTCATTGGAGCTTTACCACGCACTCAGCTGCTGAGGCTATATGGCGTCGCCTGCCTCTCACCCTGGCAAGAAGGGCGGGTACCGCGGGGAATCGAACCCCGTGCATCTGGTTTCCCAGACGCGTAGTGGTTAACGCAGACGCTTTAACCACTCCACTACCGGCACCCAAAAACCATTGCCAATGTCATCCAACACTAGAAAACATGGGTTAGTTAAAGTTGCATACGCCGATAGTTCAATCCCCAGATCTCCTGATCTAAAGCAGTTGTGACTTATGATGTGTTTGACGCCAAAATGCAGCTTTTTTAATGCCGTTTCCACTCTGGCTCCGGTCAGGGCCTGATTCTTCACACATCAACTTTTCTAGTACCGTGACGCACCTCTTCACACCCAAGCGTAAACAGCTGCACTGGCCATACCGCCTTGCGACCATGACGCAACCGGGATTCGAACCCGGCCCCTCACGTGGGAGTCTACGGCGCTTAGCCGGTCGGTCAATGCACGTCGGGGACGAGCTGAATACGGTGCAGAACCTCGCATCTGTGCTTTTACGTAATGGCAAAATTACTTCCCCTCTAATATGTATTGTAACGGTCTGTTCGCAACGTCCATAGTGCACTTCGCGTCCGAGTACTCACAATGCATCATAATTTCGCTGATTGCGCCATATCTCTCGATACCTATTGTCGCTGCATCGGGATATGCTAATGCTGATGATGATGCTCGGGATGCTGTCTTCTCCTCTGTCCTCATTTGGTCTTGTTGAGCATTCTTTTCGAGAATTAATTTAGGTTGCAAGCTAGAACACCTAGCATGAAACTCAAGTGCTATTATGGTTTTCGACGATTAGCTGTAGTTCATGAATGCTAACTTTCTTGCATGCCTGAATATTCCAGATGATTTGACGGACATTAACATGACTTATATCGCTACCAGCAAGCCCCTTTGAACCCCAATGTTGGCATCGCTTACACAACACGGCACGTACTATTAATATGTTTATATATGAATATTTATACAAATACACACACACAGATATATATATATATATATATATATATATATATATATATATATATATATATATATACATCACGGCACCTTTTCATGATGTCACCTGCTTTTGACGGGCGTTAAGCGCGCGTGAAAACCACGCCCTGGCGAACAGACCATTAGCCAAGGCAAATGCTCGCATCATCGTTTCAGGATAACAATACCGAAATTAAGTTCCTTGTTTGGCTTTAGGTGACGTGGGCTTCGGCTGCGGTTTATTCCATATGCCTATTTGCTAACAATCGTTTCACTAGTTTTGCAGTCTAGTCAGCTTCTAGTCAGTCAGATTGCCATGATTCTGCAGAGCCGCGGCCTTAGCACTCACCCAATGATAGGCCGGTACTGGTTGAAGGTACTTTAAGTTCAAGGTCGCGATGTTTCCGTCACTCGTTACTTGTCGGGGTTGAAATATAACATTTTTGGGAAAAAGTGTATATACTGCTTCTTTTACTACACACAAACGGGATGAAACATGAGATGCATTATGATTTAAATAGACCCTCGTGAGTCCATGGAACCGCTTTGTTCATGCCTCGTTTGCCCGACGACTGGCATTAAATACAGCTCGTTGCGAGATGCTTGAGATAAAAAGGCATTTAATAAGAGGAAGGAACATTTTTATCCGGTATATTTACCACTTCTGCAGTGATGTGAGGGGATCGATACATTAGTCATGAAAGATGGTCTAAAAGTGTTATTTCGCACTTCATCAACGCTCTCAGCGTTGGCCGCACTCATGCACAAACATAAACATGCAACCTGGAAGTGTTGCGTGCGAAAAAGCGTACCGTGAATTATCAATCTCATACGATTTTTTAGTATGAGTTCAAATTGAGAAGTCATTGTTCAGACTTGGGATTGGGATCATCTATGGCGCACCCATTTTTTGAACCAGATATATTTTTTACGGTTACTTCCTGTCATTTTCCATGAGGCAGGACGGATACCGAGGCCAGTGGGCATAAGCCATTATATGTGCACTCGTATTTAAGGCACGTGGAGTTGAAATCCAGGGGTAATAGAACAGTTATGTAATACAACTCCAACCGTCGTGCCTAGACGCCGGTAAGCAAAACCAGCCATTATTCATGTTCTCGCTGCTATCTATGGAGCTGGACATTGTGTTGTGGTGCCTGGTGGCCACGACCAATGCTCTGAATCTTCTTTCCATGACATGTGTTCATGTATGGGGCTTTCCTGTTTCGCATTGTATATGTTAGTGTTTCGTCGTGCAATTGCCAACATTGTTTGAAGTTCTTACTTTCTTTGGGTTTTGGACGGCCACACTTTGTATACGTAAGGAATGCCTACATATGTATATATCTGGGCCTGTGGTCCAGATAAATGAGCCCAGATAAATGCAACCTCAGTCCTTTTTTGCATGCTCATGCTGGTTGGAGTTGTTTGATTTGTTGTCATTGAAGGTAAAGGTTATTGGTTCCTTTTAAGGAGCCTTTTGAAGGTCCAGGAAGATATTCTCTTGGACATAGAGGATTTACACCACCGAGGGACCAAGGGATTGCATGTGTTGGCTCTCCAACATTCTATTCAAAGTGGGTCATAGCTCCAAATCTTAAAATGAATAAAATTCAACGCTTTCAATCAATGCTGGTTTATACAAAGTGTAGGAGTAAATTTATGAAGATTAGGGGACTCCCACCCCACCCCGCTAGGCAAGTGCACCCCAAAAAACCCTGCATTGGCACGCCAGCCCTATTTTTCATGCTAAGTACACGTACCATACCTTATGACATTGTTAGTGCTAAAAAAGAAGCTGTGCGAAACCTACAAACACATTCGTCCATCCTGCTCTGTTTTTGGCATGGATAACATCAAGACACCTTATTTTAATTCCAGGTACACATACTTGCCTTGTAGCATAAGGGTCACTACAAGAATCTACGAACCTACAAAACTGTATTTCTTCACCTGTTTTTTTAAAAAATAAATCAACAATCGGCGAACCTGCCGAAATATCTTAATTGGAGGATCTTTTCCTTTTCTGAAGAGACTGCTAAAGAACCAAGATATGCGATCCCTTGGTCCCAGATATAAAATCCTCTTCGTTAAACGGTTAACAAAATCCTCTTGGTGCTTCAGGGGGCTTTCCAAAATTAGTAAACAATCTATGTATTGGAAGGAAAGAAACCAAGCAACTGCAACCCGCATCGGAATGCAGAAATAAAAAACAAAGACTGAATTTACTTTTACCTTGATTCATATGATAACTCTTTAGTTCAGTATACGCATACATGAAGATATACTTTATAGACAAAAATTGGCCACTCAAAACCCAAAAGGTAAGAGGTTTCTTGAGCTAATTAAGTTGTCGATTTCACAAGGAAACCTTGGCCTATATACTGTGCACTAGCATACGTCATGAAAGGAATACCAAAAACGTCATTGTCCGCGGCCAACAGTCGCTAAAATAACAGCATTGCCAATTCCGCAGACATGGTGGGTATCTCAATGATAACTGAATACGCCTGCGTCCAGTAATGAATCGTAGAGTTAAAAACTTTTTTTCTTTTAGTGCTGGATATAGGCTCCAAATGTCTTTAATGCGGGTCTTACAGTATGCCGACCAGCCTAGGCATTGTCATGTTACATGGCAAGTAGCAGAAGGTAGGCGTAATATTCGGTGAAAGACGAGTGCGCCATAAATCACATCATTTCTTGTCCGTGGACAGCTGATGATCCATTCAGACTTAACTTGCAAATGCGAGTTCGTCCGTACGCTACGTAAAGGCCATCTGTGCATCCGAGTTGATGTTGTCGTCAGCTGTTCAAGTCGCCTTGGCAGCTGACGACCAAGGCTACCTTTGCCAGCCCTCTTGAATCGATTTTGTCCTTCGATGTGTTCGATTTTGAGACTTGGCTGGGACCGCTGAGACGGTTTGGTAGTCGGCGTACTTCTGTAGGCTTCTTCTTGGCCAAATACCAAATCAATGTATGCATAAGGCCAAAGGTATTGCTATGTGCAAAATTACATAATTTGCAGATAAGGTCTGAGCTGCAGAAAATTGGATTGGTTTGCGGTCTTTGATTTAACAGACATGTTTTGGAATTCAAGGCAAGGTCATGCTTTCAATTCAATCCATGCCCTATATAGATACATCCTTCAGATGTGCCTAAAAAAACATTATGAGTTTGCATGTGACCTGTGTTTTTCTGTGACCTATGATTTATTTCACAACCGGTGTGCAAAATCCATGAGTGTAGTTTTGCGGAGTGTCCTGGGGTGGGCTGCACAGGAATAAATGACTAGATTTCTCTGTTGTTCCGGGCTGGAGCTGGAGCCCATTAACTGAACAGGAAACTACACCCGAGGCAGAATCTGCCATTAATGTCAGGTTATTTCAGAGTGGTACTTGCTGTTTTCTTGAGATTTCATCCTCTCAAAGACATGGCAATGGCAAAGACATGGCTAAGCAATCGTACGTAAATGAAGGAGTATTCTTCTCTCGAACCTACAGCCATGAATTGTAAAATGCCATGAATTATATTTTCATGGAATGGCATGTATTGCATAACTTGAGACCTCGATAATGAATGGTGCTTCCGTGTTGTATTACTTTTGTGCACGCGAATAATTTCTGTTTCCATCAGCATTTTAATTATTGCTAGCTAGGTAGTATAAATTTCTGGTTAAAAAAACACTGAAAGAAGAAGTTCGAAAGCGAAATACCCGCAATGCCTGCAATATAGCCAGCAACGCCTGCGATAAGCCATATGGGCTTTTTAAGTGTTCATGTTGCGGGCCTGCGTGCTCAAATATGGCAGCTCTGACGCAGTCTCAGGGCGGCCTGAGTAGTTCCGAACCACATTTACATGCGTCATACGTGAACAAACGCACCGGTGTGAGCCGTTGTGACGGAAGTTCCGTGGCGCAGGCAGAAATCCAGGGACTGTTCGTCGAAATGACCGCCCACTAGTTCCGCCAGACGTCGGCGCTCAGGTCGGCTCATCGCACGCGGTCCCCAGCCGGACGCGCTGGGCCGGGGAGGGGATTACGCGAGGGTGGCGGGCGACGGTGGACCCTTTGATCTTTGACCTTTGAGCGGTAAAGGACGGGGCGCAGAAAGGGATAACGGAGGGGTGCGTGTTATGAGGCAAACAGCTCTACTTCGCAGAATCGTGCGCGCTCGCTGATAACAAGCACGTGGCACCGACAAGAGACACAACTTCCTGACCAGCCAACTCCACACATTTGATGCGCCAAGGCCTGGTCTCGGGTCCAAGCTGCTTTGGTTTCGCGGACCAGCAGTGCTTTGCAGACATCTACATCATGCGTCTGGAACGTCCCTGGAGCGTTTTGCAATGCTCATTTAAAATCGCAGGTTAGCTGACGAATGTGGACGGTTATTTGTATGAAATGGTTACAGTATGTAGATGCAGAACATCCAGTTAGGCATGTTATTTTTGATGGGTATGACCTAATACTCCAAGCATTTGACCATGCAGTCTGCACGGCGGTGATCTTGTGACAATTGCGGACACATATGAATGCGTATGACATTAAGGAAGACCGATTGTGCTGTGCTTAAGAGCATTAGCCCTCGTCATGCGGCGCCATTCTTAGTACATCCTCGCTCGACGAGGGCGGTCTGATCTCCATCTCCACCCCCACTCCCACCCCCATCCCCTCCTAACAATTGGGATCGATAAAGCTTCGGAGGAAAAACCAGCGTGTTGTTGGTTGCTGAAGCTATCTAAGTTTAATGGGTGTTTCGTTCCTGATCAACAGATGGTGTCAATCACTACGAAATGTCCATGGGAGTGCATCATATATAGTACAGATATCGGCAGCGTAGCATTTAAGGGAGTATTCCACATTTAAAGATATTAAAACAAACATGAGGTATGATCAAACCAGCTCACTTCGAACCACTGATATACTTTCAGTGGAAAAGATTGCTCTAGACAGCACAGTTTCTCCGTCAGGTAAATATGTTCCGCAATACGTCAATGTCTGACTACGTCATCGTACCTCAACCAACATTGATTGAGACTGGAGGGGTTTAGGTCTTAAGAAGGACAGAGCTGAGAACTGCACCGAGGGATCCTGAAGATGCTATTTCAGTTCAAAACCCCCATACAAAAGTGGAACAATTCCAGCAGCTGCGTGTCTGGGAAACCAGAGGCTCGGGGTTTGATTCCCCGCAATGCCCGCCCAGCGTGAGATGAAGGCGACGTCATACAGTCTAAGGAGCTGAGAGCATCGTTAAGTCCAAACGACATGATATATAGTCTACCCACCGGTGGCAGCCATGCCGGATAAGGTGGGGCGATAGGGAAACGAACTTCAACACTTACTTGACCATTCCACAAAAGTGGAGCACTCCCTTTAAAGGGAGTGTTTCACATTGTTATCGAGTGTGCACCGCAATACCTATTTTAAGATTATTCGGTGCAGTTCAGAGCCCCGCCCTTCTCAATACCTGTAACTCTTTAGTTTCTGAACTACACGCCCGCGAAAATGTGTAGGCTATTTCAGGGAGACTATTTCAAGGTAAACTTGGCATTCATGATGCCGTAATAACGTCAGTCAAATTCCGCCCTGCCATAACCCATGCGGCCATGAAGGCCAAACAAGATGTGATGATCGATTCGTTCATGTTTAGCGTTCCTCCATACGCAGACTAAACGAGAGGCGACCACCTCAACCCTGCTGCTCTCTAACGCGGTGGAGAGTAAAAACGACCTCATCTGAGCACCGTCGTTCTCTGCTGTGAGAGAGACCACCAACACCTTCCCTTATCACCACGCTCCTCCGGCGTGCGAGAGGGTGACGCGTTCTTACCTGGACGCTGCCGTCCTCGGGCATGAACGAGCGAAACATGGCCTCGAAGTAGGAGCAGCGCGCCGCCAGGATGGGCTTGTGCGCCGAGATGGCCTGGCCGTCCAACTGCAGCGTGAGGTCGCAGAACTCAGCGCCAGACGTACGCAGGAACGTCTCCATGTCCTGCAGCAGGGTGGCGCCTGCCGGCCATACCACAGCATGGTCGACACTCAAGCGTGCAGGCTGCGTCGGAGCATTGGCCGACTCTAGCATGCGTCAGTGTCATCCCAAACGGCGGGGTTCACGTAGTGTAGTGGTTAAGCCGCACGCCTGGAAAACCAGAGACACGAGGCTCGACTCCCCGCGAATTCCCCCCTTCCCGTAGGATGACAGGCAGGCGACAACACACAGCTTCCGCGGTCGAGTGCGCATGAAGACCCAGTGGCACAAAGAAGTGCTGCTGGGCCCCATGAGACCTGGATTGTGACGGAGCGATTGTATCAGGTATTTTGATGCCTTATGACGGTAATGCGTTCCGCCCCGCGATCCAAGCAGCGGCCGCGGTCGTGCGCCCACCAGGAACAGGCGTCTCACGTGGGCCCCGACGCACGCGGTCAGAAGACCCCGACCCCGACCCCGGGCAGCGCCAGCCGAGCTGGGCCAGACGGGTCGCTCACATGTCAGACAGTATCTGGCAGACGAGCGACACAACACCGGGCGTCGTGTTGCAGGAGCGGGGCCCGCAGCGGCGGCCGCCCTCGTGCGCAGCGCCGTGGTCTGCCCTGACGTACGGGGGCCGAGCTGGGTGGGGCGAACAGCAAGCCATTTCACCCCTCCCTCTCCCCAACACGCTCCCCCGCCCGCTGTCCGCTTATGATGCAGCTATTGGGGACGGCGGTTTCCGGTGACCCCCGCTGCACCAGCCGAGGGGGGGGGGGGGGGAGCACGTCGTGACCCACATTTGCCGGAGGTGTCGAACTGAGGATCGGCCAGGGGCCGGACCACGGGCACCTGGCGCCGGCGCACGATCTCCACCATCAGCGTCTGGGACAGCGTCTCGAAAGCGCCGCTCATCACGATCTCCGTGTAGTTGCTCTCCTTCACGATAAACCTGAGAAGAAGAGCCGGCGGAAAGTTAGCAGCTTGGCATAAACGCTCTCCATTCAGCCTCTCGCTAATATCCGCCGTTTACAGACGGAGACCTATGATGGGCGCAAATAACCGATGCGGTTGACGCGTCCTTGAAACTCTAACTAACTAACGGAGACCTCTGATCGAGCCAAGTCCGATCCAGATCAATTTCTGATATGCTATGCTATCGATTAAGATGGGTAAATTTTCAATAATTTCAGCCGCATTCTATCATCGTTGCGCCTGCACAACAGTGTCAACAACGGGGATAAAAATAAATGTCAGCCATGTAGATTCCAGAAGCGTATATCGAGTTGATTGCACGAGTGGCTTTCGGCTCAGAGCCCAGTGCTTATCAAGGCTCGTTGCTTACACCTCAAGCTCAACATCCAGCAAGAGTGACTCTCCTCTTCTTCGCTCTCGTTCAAATCGTGTCATTTTGAGGCTAAGCATCTCAGAAAATATGTGGCAAGCATTTCAGAGAAGTGTTTCAGAGAATATATGGCAAAATGATCTACAGTTGGCTGTTAATGTCATCACATTCAAGCACGGCACTTCATTTCACGGAAATTTACGGCTACCTGGCTAGTCGTTGTGATCAGCTGATAACTGATGACCAACGCAGAGTTTTTGGTTTTACTTTTATGAAGGCGTGCAAACATCTCAGCACTCACAATGTGCAATGAACGTGATCCCCAAGTACAACAAATGCCACGAATTTAATGACCAAACGAATTGACAAATGCGATGCCGGAGGCGCGTCTGATTATATTCGGAATTTGAACGTAAGAATTCATCCGCAAACATCTGGCTGCTGCCCTAAGGCTACAGCAGCAATCCTCAAAACCATCGTGTGGATCTCGGACACGTGTGCCTAAACTAATTTAACCAGACCGGATTTAACCAGTAGAAACGAGCAGGCGAAAGCCCTAACGGTTATAAGCGCATGTGGGACTTTCGGCAACACATATACTAGTTTCTCGAGTGTTCTGACCGTTTTAGAGCGTATTATGAACCTCTTCAGGGCCCTAACGGGAGGGCGGCATGGCCCCGTGGCCCCCCCCCCCCCCCCGATCCTCCCCTGTATCCGCCAGTGACCACATCTTATTCCGGTATCAACGATAAGGGCGCCTTATGAAGTGTAGGCAGAGGTTTTCAACCATCAATTAGCTTTATTAATTGAAGAAGTGGTATGAGGGTATGGCGATTTTTTAACTTGCCCACGGTGTGTCTTATGTGGTAAGGGAGCAGAAATATGTGGGTTATCCTGTGTGAGAGTTTCAGCTACGAGGCGCAGAAAACAAGGGAGAAATATGCCTTACGGTTTCTTAAAGCTTCTTGTTTTGGCACTGATAATATTACAAGGTTGGGTGCGTGTACCTGGAATGAAAAATAACGTTGGCGGACCCATGTGGGCTTATAGGGGAAACATCTGCCTTGTAGGGTGGGTGCGGGCTTTTAAATTCGGGTGCAGGCATTCCTCCCAAAAAATAGCGGCCTTGGTGCTGATATTCAATGTAATTAACCAGGCTGACTTTCCAAGACGTGAAACACCCAGCCTGTTGGTGCAAAGTCATCAGTTGACGGACCCATGCAATTTTAAAAGACGTGGCCTGTGGACTATTGAGATGCTGCAGGAGGGTGAAATCTTTGATTTATTCTGGTGATACACAAATTTAAATTTTAACCCTTTGCTTCTAATCTGCAGTTGAAAACTGTCATCCTGTCGTTTAAGATATAATTAAATGCAATAGAGATTCCATTGTCCGAGTACCTTGATCGCTGCCCGCTGAGCAATATGATTGGGGTTAGGCAAACAATACTGCGTATTAGGTGAAACAATGAAACTGAATTGCCATGTAAGGCTCACTTTATAAAAAACGGGCCTGAATTTAAGGAAAATGAAAAAATGTATGTCGCAATAATTTAGAACTTGCCGGTAGGTGGTGAGCCAGCGTTAACGCACAGCGGGATTTTGCGGGCTGGTTCACTATAGCTGGCCGGGCGGGCCGGCTGCGGGGTAATGTTAGGGAGAAGGCTGCGTCCCTTACCCTGTTTACATGGGCAGCTGTGATTCGAATTAAGCCGGGACCCGTCCTCGATCCGAACTATCCGGCCCATGTATACACTCACGCGCCGTTCCGCTGATTCGAATCGTGCGCCGGAGGAAATCCCTTCCCGTGAGAGGATCATCCGTTCAGGAAGGGATTTCGTCCGAATTATCGGCCGTCAGCTGTCTAAACAAAAAAAAAGAAAAATGCCTGGCGCACGCAGTTCTGTTCATAGCCATTTCAGCTTTGTGCGGTGTTACCGCTTTTCCACGGGTTTTTAGCTATTGCTCGAGACGGTTCAAGTCCAAGATGGTAAGGGAAAAGAGAAGGAAGGTGAAGTTGACATCATGCTGCTAAAACTACTCTTATTATTGAGGGCCTTGAGTGGCTAGCAGCACAGAAATGCTCACGTAATTTAGCCTTGCTAGGCGCTTGATCTATGCAGACAGCAGGCGTCGACGGTGTTTGGTGCTATCTTTCCGCCTAAAGGTTAGATTAGCTTACATCTGGGGCAGGCTCCATGCGTCCAAAAGCCAGATGGAGGTAATATGGTTATTTTATATAGCTTTGACTTGTTCTCATTTTAATTTTTGGATTGCTCAAAATTCTTGCAGAGAATGCCTCCAAGTTTCGTTCATTAAGTTAATACCTTAAGTCCCCAGGGGTGTTTTTGCAGATGTTCCTTAAATTAGGATGCTGGTTGCTTGTCAGTTTAATTTGTGTGAGAAAGGTAGCTTAAAAATTGCTGCATGATATGACGGATGAACAAGTATAGATCATTGCAGTCAGCTCGGAATGTGAACTTTTTTAATGGTAGGACCGAAATTGCCCAATGATGGGGTCAAAACAGCAAGAAAGCAAATGTGAACACTGGATGAAAATAGTTGTCATCATTACTCTGCTAAATCCAAGTTTGTGTGTTCCATGTGCAGGAAAACAGTGCATAAACTAACACCTAACACGATGGCACATGCTGCATGGAGAACATGTCTGTGTTGCATATCATCACCTGTTTTTGTGCTGGTGATTAAATATGTCACCTTGGTGCTTTTTTGTGATGGGTGTCTTTGCAGGCCACTAGGTAGGTAATTCAACTGTTCAACAATTCTTGCAGGGAGTACCAATAGTTTCTTTCATTAGGTGAATGCATAAATGCCCCAGGATTGATTTTGCAGACATTCCTCCTGTGACTTGAACATTTGGTTGACCACCTATTGGCAGGAGGGATGTGCTGGATATTGGTGACTGGCTCGTCAAGGGAATATGAAGTTACGTCACACTGGTAGACCAACTGGCAAGGAAGCGGGGGCTGGAATATTTGTTTTTGATGCAATTAGGCTGTTTGTTGCTTGTTGGTTTAATCTGTGTGAGATAGGTAACTCAATAATTCCTGCATGATGCAAAGGATCAACAAATATAGGCAATAGATCATTGCAGTCAGTGCAGAATGTGAACTATTTTTAATGATGGGACCAAAATTGCCCAGTGATGGTTCCAAAATGTCAAGAAAGCAAATGTGAGCACTGGATGAAAATAGCTGTCATCAGTACTCTGTCAAATCCAGGTTTGTGCATTTCATGTGGGAGAAAACAGTGCATAAACTAAGTAAACCCAACGTAATGCCACATGATAAGCAGAGAACATCTGTGGTGCACATCATTCCCTGTTTTTGTACTGGTGAGTAAATATGTTACCTTGGTGCTTTTTTGTGACATGTATCTTTGCAAACCATGAGCTGGATAATTGAGCTGTTGTTGTAATTAATCATTTGTTATGAATTTTGAGCCCAGATTGCTTTTGTCATGACAGCTCTGGGGCTGGTTCACATGTTATGATCTTTGGACTGTGCGAACACAGCTGTTTGTGCCACCTAGCCATCAGTCCATATCAGCCAATGCTGTTGACTGCAAGGATATCAAAGCAGTTTTTCAACCCTATTATGTCAAGAAAGCAAATAGCTGCATTCTGACTTGCCAGTCCATGCCAAGTCTAAATGGCAATGCTGCCCTCAGGTACTGATGATGCATTGGATGGGGAAAGACAACATAGTTACACAATTTTTGCCACTAACTATGTAGCATTCATGAGTCATTTCTGTAGCTTAGCTCACTGTTGCAGGCTGCTCATAAATGCATTAGTGTGGGAGTAGGTAATGTGTTTCTTGGGCTGCGCAAAGTAGATGACATGATGCTGGGTGGCATACTGATATCAGTGTGGTAAGTTTGTGAGTGTCATTGGCCAATACAAGAAAATACTGATTTCCTGCTAGCCAAAGTTTCCCGCTAGTAAAAAATTGCATATAACACTGCTTATGTGACATTTGGCAGTGCTGACTGCGCAACTCTTGTGTTTCAAGTGTTATGGCTTGTGCTGTAGCTATAAAGCCTATGAGTCCCGCACATATCATTTTTCCAACGGAGCCCATCTTCCTCCTCGCCCTCAAAGCTGTCTCGCGCCCACCATGGCTCATGACATTCGCCATCCATACGCAGAGTACCGGCTTTTTTCTTCTTGTTTTGTTCAGTTCGCCTCAAAAGCGCAGTTTTCGCCCATAATGCGTTCCTTGATTCGAACTAAGCGGGATCGAACTATCGACCGTTAATCCGACGTAAAGCCGGTTTCGCCCATGTAAACGCCCCTCGCCGAGAGGGTTAACGTCGCATGATCCGTTCCGATCTTAATTCGAATTATCCTCGGCTGCCCATGTAAACCGGGTAATTGAGGGGAGAGGCCCACCCCTCCCCTCTCCATCGACCGACGGCAGGCCGAGAGCTGAGTCAGAGGGCCTGTCGGATCATGTTTGTCGTGAATGAGCAAGTCACAACGTTCTAGCGCCTATCCCTATCTCGGACAGCGACTCTCTTCTGGAAGTGTCGGGAACAGGTACCCGGTTTACATGGGCAGCCGAGGATAATTCGAATTAAGATCGGAACGGATCATGCGACGTTAACCCTCTCGGCGAGGGGCGTTTACATGGGCGAAACCGGCTTTACGTCGGATTAACGGTCGATAGTTCGATCCCGCTTAGTTCGAATCAAGGAACGGATTATGGGCGAAAACTGCGCTTTTGAGGCGAACTGAACAAAACAAGAAGAAAAAAGCAGGTACTCTGCGTATGGATGGCGAATGTCACGAGCCATGGTGGGCGCGAGACAGCTTTGAGGGCGAGGAGGAAGATGGGCTCCGTTGGAAAAATGATATGTGCGGGACTCATAGGCTTTATAGCTACAGCACAAGCCATAACACTTGAAACACAAGAGTTGCGCAGTCAGCACTGCCAAATCTGTCACATAAGCAGTGTTATATGCAATTTTTACTAGCGGGAAACTTTGGCTAGCAGGAAATCAGTATTTTCTTGTATTGGCCAATGACACTCACAAACTTACCACACTCATATCAGTATGCCACCCAGCATCATGTCATCTACTTTGTGCAGCCCAAGAAACACATTACCTACTCCCACACTAATGCATTTATGAGCAGCCTGCAACAGTGAGCTAAGCTACAGAAATGACTCATGAATGCTACATAGTTAGTGGCAAAAATTGTGTAACTATGTTGTCTTTCCCCATCCAATGCATCATCAGTACCTGAGGGCAGCATTGCCATTTAGACTTGGCATGGACTGGCAAGTCAGAATGCAGCTATTTGCTTTCTTGACATAATAGGGTTGAAAAACTGCTTTGATATCCTTGCAGTCAACAGCATTGGCTGATATGGACTGATGGCTAGGTGGCACAAACAGCTGTGTTCGCACAGTCCAAAGATCATAACATGTGAACCAGCCCCAGAGCTGTCATGACAAAAGCAATCTGGGCTCAAAATTCATAACAAATGATTAATTACAACAACAGCTCAATTATCCAGCTCATGGTTTGCAAAGATACATGTCACAAAAAAGCACCAAGGTAACATATTTACTCACCAGTACAAAAACAGGGAATGATGTGCACCACAGATGTTCTCTGCTTATCATGTGGCATTACGTTGGGTTTACTTAGTTTATGCACTGTTTTCTCCCACATGAAATGCACAAACCTGGATTTGACAGAGTACTGATGACAGCTATTTTCATCCAGTGCTCACATTTGCTTTCTTGACATTTTGGAACCATCACTGGGCAATTTTGGTCCCATCATTAAAAATAGTTCACATTCTGCACTGACTGCAATGATCTATTGCCTATATTTGTTGATCCTTTGCATCATGCAGGAATTATTGAGTTACCTATCTCACACAGATTAAACCAACAAGCAACAAACAGCCTAATTGCATCAAAAACAAATATTCCAGCCCCCGCTTCCTTGCCAGTTGGTCTACCAGTGTGACGTAACTTCATATTTCCTTGACAAGCCAGTCACCAATATCCAGCACATCCCTCCTGCCAATAGGTGGTCAACCAAATGTTCAAGTCACAGGAGGAATGTCTGCAAAATCAATCCTGGGGCATTTATGCATTCACCTAATGAAAGAAACTATTGGTACTCCCTGCAAGAATTGTTGAACAGTTGAATTACCTACCTAGTGGCCTGCAAAGACACCCATCACAAAAAAGCACCAAGGTGACATATTTAATCACCAGCACAAAAACAGGTGATGATATGCAACACAGACATGTTCTCCATGCAGCATGTGCCATCGTGTTAGGTGTTAATTTATGCACTGTTTTCCTGCACATGGAACACACAAACTTGGATTTAGCAGAGTAATGATGACAACTATTTTCATCCAGTGTTCCGATTTGCTTTCTTGCTGTTTTGACCCCATCATTGGGCAATTTCGGTCCTACCATTAAAAAAGTTCACATTCCGAGCTGACTGCAATGATCTATACTTGTTCATCCGTCATATCATGCAGCAATTTTTAAGCTACCTTTCTCACACAAATTAAACTGACAAGCAACCAGCATCCTAATTTATGGAACATCTGCAAAAACACCCCTGGGGACTTAAGGTATTAACTTAATGAACAAAACTTGGAGGCATTCTCTGCAAGAATTTTGAACAATCCAAAAATTAAAATGAGAACAAGTCAAAGCTATATAAAATAACCATATTACCTCCATCTGGCTTTTGGACGCATGGAGCCTGCCCCAGATGTAAGCTAATCTAACCTTTAGGCGCAAAGATAGCACCAAACACCGTCGACGCCTGCTGTCTGCATAGATCAAGCGCCTAGCAAGGCTAAATTACGTGAGCATTTCTGTGCTGCTAGCCACTCAAGGCCCTCAATAATAAGAGTAGTTTTAGCAGCATGATGTCAACTTCACCTTCCTTCTCTTTTCCCTTACCATCTTGGACTTGAACCGTCTCGAGCAATAGCTAAAAACCCGTGGAAAAGCGGTAACACCGCACAAAGCTGAAATGGCTATGAACAGAACTGCGTGCGCCAGGCATTTTTCTTTTTTTTTTGTTTAGACAGCTGACGGCCGATAATTCGGACGAAATCCCTTCCTGAACGGATGATCCTCTCACGGGAAGGGATTTCCTCCGGCGCACGATTCGAATCAGCGGAACGGCGCGTGAGTGTATACATGGGCCGGATAGTTCGGATCGAGGACGGGTCCCGGCTTAATTCGAATCACAGCTGCCCATGTAAACAGGGTAACTGTCGCATGATCCGTTCCGATCTTAATTCGAATTATCCTCGGCTGCCCATGTAAACCGGGTAATTGAGGGGAGAGGCCCACCCCTCCCCTCTCCATCGACCGACGGCAGGCCGAGAGCTGAGTCAGAGGGCCTGTCGGATCATGTTTGTCGTGAATGAGCAAGTCACAACGTTCTAGCGCCTATCCCTATCTCGGACAGCGACTCTCTTCTGGAAGTGTCGGGAACAGGTACCCGGTTTACATGGGCAGCCGAGGATAATTCGAATTAAGATCGGAACGGATCATGCGACGTTAACCCTCTCGGCGAGGGGCGTTTACATGGGCGAAACCGGCTTTACGTCGGATTAACGGTCGATAGTTCGATCCCGCTTAGTTCGAATCAAGGAACGCATTATGGGCGAAAACTGCGCTTTTGAGGCGAACTGAACAAAACAAGAAGAAAAAAGCCGGTACTCTGCGTATGGATGGCGAATGTCATGAGCCATGGTGGGCGCGAGACAGCTTTGAGGGCGAGGAGGAAGATGGACTCCGTTGGAAAAATGATCTGTGCGGGACTCATAGGCTTTATAGCTACAGCACAAGCCATAGCACTTGAAACACAAGAGTTGCGCAGTCAGCACTGCCAAATCTGTCACATAAACAGTGTTATATGCAAATTTTTACTAGCGGGAAACTTTGGCTAGCAGGAAATCAGTATTTTCTTGTATTGGCCAACGACACTCACAAACTTACCACACTCATATCAGTATGCCACCCAGCATCATGTCATCTACTTTGCGCAGCCCAAGAAACACATTACCTACTCCCACACTAATGCATTTATGAGCAGCCTGCAACAGTGAGCTAAGCTACAGAAATGGCTCATAAATGCTATATAGTTAGTGGCAAAAATTGTGTAACTATGTTGTCTTTCCCCATCCAATGCATCATCAGTACCTGAGGGCAGCATTGCCATTTAGACTTGGCATGGACTGGCAAGTCAGAATGCAGCTATTTGCTTTCTTGACATAATAGGGTTGAAAAACTGCTTTGATATCCTTGCAGTCAACAGCATTGGCTGATATGGACTGATGGCTAGGTGGCACAAACAGCTGTGTTCGCACAGTCCAAAGATCATAACATGTGAACCAGCCCCAGAGCTGTCATGACAAAAGCAATCTGGGCTCAAAATTCATAACAAATGATTAATTACAACAACAGCTCAATTATCCAGCTCATGGTTTGCAAAGATACATGTCACAAAAAAGCACCAAGGTAACATATTTACTCACCAGTACAAAAACAGGTAATGATGTGCACCACAGATGTTCTCTGCACCTCATGTGGCATTATGTTAGGTTTACTTAGTTTATGCACTGTTTTCTTCCACATGAAATGCACAAACCTGGATTTGACAGAGTACTGATGACAGCTATTTTATCCAGTGCTCACATTTGCTTTCTTGACATTTTGGAACCATCACTGGGCAATTTTGGCCCCATCATTAAAAATAGTTCACATTCTGCACTGACTGCAATGATCTATTGCCTATATTTGTTGATCCTTTGCATCATGCAAGAATTATTGAGTTACCTATCTCACACACACTAAACCGACAAGCAACAAACAGCCTAATCGCATCAAAAACAAATATTCCAGCCCCCGCTTCCTTGCCATTTGGTCTACCAGTGTGATGTAGCTTCATATTTCCTTGACGAGCCAGTCACCAATATCCAGCACATCCCTCCTGCCAATAGGTGGTCAACCAAATGTTCAAGTCACAGGAGGAATGTCTGCAAAATCAATCCTGGGGCATTTATGTATTCACTTAATGCAAGAAACTATTGGTACTCCCTGCAAGAATTGTTGAACAGTTCAAGTACCTACCTCATGGCCTGCAGACACCCATCACAAAAAAGCACCAAGGTGACATATTTAATCATCAGTACAAAAACAGGTGATGATATGCAACACAGACGTGTTCTCCATGCAGCATGTGCCATCACGTTAGGTGTTAGTTTATGCACTGTTTTCCTGCACATGGAACACACAAACTTGGATTTAGCAGAGTAATGATGACAACTATTTTCATCCAGTGTTCACATTTGCTTTCTTGCTGTTCTGACCCCGTCATTGGGCAATTTCGGTCCTACCATTAAAAAAGTTCACATTCCGAGCTGACTGCAATGATCTATATTTGTTCATCCGTCATATCATGCAGCAATTTTTAAGCTACCTTTCTCACACAAATTTAACTGACAAGCAACCAGCATCCTAATTTAAGGAACATCTGCAAAAACACTCCTGGGGCCTTTAGGTATTAACTTAATGAAAGAAACTTGGAGGCATTCTCTGCAAGAGTTTTGAGCAATCCAAAAATTAAAGTGAGAACAAGTCAAAGCTATATAAAATGACCATATTACCTCCATTTGGCTTTTGGAAGCAGGGAGCCTGCCCCAGATGTAAATTAATCTAACCTTTAGGCGGAAAGATAACACCAAGCACCGCCGACGCCTGCTGTCTGCATAGATCACGCGCCTAGCAAGGCTAAATTACGTGAGGATTTCTGTGCTGCTAGCCACTCAAGGCCCTCAATAATAAGGGTAGTTTTAGCAGCATGGTGTCAACTTCACCTTCTTTCTCTTTTCCTTTACCATCTTGGACTTGGACCGTCTCGAGCAATAGCTAAAAACCCGTGGAAAAGCGGCAACACCAAACGAAGCTGAAATGGCCATGAACAGAACTGCGTGCGCCAGGCATTTTTCTTTTTTTTTTGTTTAGACAGCTGACGGCCGATAATTCGGACGAAATCCCTTCCTGAACGGATGATCCTCTCACGGGAAGGGATTTCCTCCGGCGCACGATTCGAATCAGCGGAACGGCGCGTGAGTGTATACATGGGCCGGATAGTTCGGATCGAGGACGGGTCCCGGCTCAATTCGAATCACAGCTGCCCATGTAAACAGGGTAAATGTGCCACACGCGGTGTTGCGCCACCTCGCGAAACCCACGCGGCCGGCCGATTCTCACCGGTGCTGGAGGCGCGTGGTGCCGGACACCCTGCTCAATCGCGTCTCGCCGGCGGCAGGGACGCAGGGGGGGGGGGGGGGGGGGTGAGGACGGCGTGTGTCGGGCTGGTCGCCAGCCCGCAACGGCTCGCTGGACACTCGCGACGTTCAGTGACCAGGGCAAGTCGCCGCAAGTGTCGATCAGTGGTCACAATGAGAGCGACTATTGCCACGCTATTGCGCAACGGTCAGCGCGTCGAAAGATTGCAGCGCATGGTGAGATAGCCGGTTCACGGTACCAGAAGCTTAGCAGTAGCGCCCAGCTCGTGTCATGCATTGATATAGACGTCGATGTTAACAACCATGGCGCACCGTCGCACAAGATTGTCACGAAGGACTCTCAAGTACGCGCCGTTCTGAAAAGGCGACAGTGTCCTCAACAGCCTGGCCTCGCGTCACATCCCGCCCCACCCGTCGTCCCGCGATAAGCAGCTCACTCCGCAGCCATCTCGCATGTCTGCTAACAGCTGTCACCTTGATAACAGCTCTGGGAAAGCATGAAAACATTACAAATTCCCTTTGTCAAATTGTCAAGCAATTCCCCGGGAATTGCTTGACAGCACACATAGCGCGATTCAGCGTCCGTGGATCGCACAATTTCGTTCACGTCGCCATTCAGCTTCCACCTCCGTCAAGCAGCGTCATTGCGTGGTCTGACGGGGCGCTGTCCGTCACGTTGCGCCGGTGCCCCCCCCCCCCCCCCCCTCCCCCTCCCCGGCCGATAGTGCAGGCGGTGGCGTAATAGCCGGTGTTGCATGACGCAGCACAAAACACGTAGAACCGTGCCGGGGCCGTCAGGAACGGCGTGGCAGGGGGAGGGGGGGGGGGGGGGGGGGGACAGAGAGCCAAGGCTGCTTCTTCGGCCTGCCGGCTGGGGGTCGAGAATATCTGTCTCAAATTTTGTTATTTGAGACAAACATATTAAGATATCAAGATTTGGGGGCCAAGAGTGTCTGCACGACTAACTGTCTCAAATCGCACGACGATATAAAACACCGCTTTGCAGACTGATCGCGTTCGTCCTAAGACTCTGACGCTTGCCATGTTCTTGTGAGTAGTAATGAGCCTAGTTATTCGGTCTTTTACGCTGCTTAGTATGTGAAGTGGATCTTGGCTGAAAAATCTGTGAAAGACGCTGATCTGAGGGGCATTGGAAAAGCACTGTGCCACCAGTGATTTGTGACGACAGCACCGATATGGTATATTCGGTAGTATATTTCTGTCACCTGCTAAAAACTATTCTGATTAAAGCTACTATGTCGAAAACATTTTGTTGATCTATTTGCCCAACCCTCATAAAGCGAAACGTCAATGTTTCGACATGAGCTCTACGCAAGCTCAGGCTGCAAGCGTTAGCGAGTACAGGCCAGTATCAAGCTTAGTGTCTCGTCTCACTGGGATCGTCTTTCATTCGCTTCCATTTTCGCATATTTGTCAAAAATAGCTTGAAAAGTGTCAATTTCTGTCCCCGATCGTATCGTGTAAATCTGTGGCTTTTCATCCGTGTTTGGATGTCCGACATGTCTGTATCACAGCCCTGGAAATTGTGTGGTAGGATTATTGGAGTGAAGGGCCGGGCATACGGGTCTTTGTGAAATAAAGTCCCAACTGCGTTGACAAATTCAACATGACGAAGGCGGCGACAACACCCCAAAACCGCACGAGGCCGGAGCAAGCAGGGGCACTGGCAGGGAAGGGTGGATTTAAGCCAGGGCCAAATTCAAACACTGTTCGACGCCGAAGTCGGGGCCAGACGTTAAAAACGACGCAAGGTCGGAGCCAGTCATAGAAATGACACAACCCGAATCCGAACCAGAGAGTCAATGAAGGAAAACGCCGAAGCTGAAGTCGGCTGAAGTCGGCAAATCCGAGGCTGAAGTCGGCTGAAGTCGGCAAATCCGAAGCTGAAGTCGGCTTCGTTCCCATGACTTCCCCTTTGCAGCATAGCCGAACACCTCCCGACACCGTTAGACGCATGTGATCGTAATCTAACGCGCATGCGTAGCGCGGAACATTCGGTCGCTGCCAATAAAGATACACCTGCCTCAATATCATCTGGTTCTCAGGGATATTTGAAAGCATTTTATGGTGGAAGGAAGCCTCTCTCAGCATGACAAAATTCACTATCACTCAAAACGCAAGTGTGACAAATGGTACCGGGTTTGCAATTGGACTTAAACTTGGCATGAAGCCCTTTATGAGCCCCCTTTGGTCGCCTGTGTGGATCAGAGATATTCTGAATCAGGGGGCCTGTCAATGCATCCGAATGCCCCTGTCTAGCACAGGAAGCCTTGCTTTTGGATCGGGGGCATTTCGCTGGATCAAGAGGACATCCGTACTTGTCAGAAGACCATCATTCTGGATATTCGACTGTCGGTATTCTTATACATGGATATTGATGCACGCCACAATTCGATAAGGGAGCACGAGCCTCCAGGACCTCTCCCTTCGAATGTCATACTGCCCAGGAGGCCCATGCTGCCCAAACTGCCCATTCTAGCCCGGAGGCCCACTGGTTAATCCTGCCCTCAGTCAAAATCCGTGGCGCTGCCCCTACGGACTACAGCGGAATTGTTGAGCGAATCTAACGCCTGAACTCGCGGTCTAAGTACGCCTACAAACACATCAATATCATCAACAATGCATACAAAAACATCGCAACGTCCTCAGCGAAACGTCATCGTCTTTATTCCCACAGCTCAGCGAGACCCGAGTCGCCCTGTAAGATACAGCATGCGACGTCGCCGAGGCGGTCCACAGCGGCAGCCAATCGGATGCGGGCAGCGAAACCGGCCTGTTTCCTGATTGGTTGCGTCCTGCGCTGTCTTGCCGGTCCACGCCGCTACCTCGTGGGAACGAGTTGCTTCCCACGCGAGCCAGTATGTGATCAGATGTTGCGGGGTGCGGGTGGTGGCGGTGGCGGGGTTCAGCAGTGGGATGGAGCGGTTGACCATATGTGAGTATATCCGGTTCCCATGGCGAAGGCGGGCACAATCGTTGAACATTCACCGCGCTAGTCCATACGAATTTAAGCGTCTTGATAAAATGAATATGATGGTGTTGTATAGTCGATTGATCGGTATGCTCGCCTACCTGTGGCCATAGTCCTCTGAATCGCGATACATTTCTGCCAGCGTGACACTAATTTTGCGGAGTCCCGGGCTTTTTTTTACTTGGGTACCTGTATTGCCGACGGTGGGGAGAGCTACGCTGGCTGCAGGGTTCCTGTACTGCCGTGATGGAGAAATGCTGTCAGGTATCAGCCGACGTAGTGACGTCACTGAAAATGGGTTTCCATCGATCGGGGTTCTTTTGGGCCAACTGAATGCTACAAGGCATTTGCTAGCGATATGATGTCACTGGTATTCGACTGGATGTGTGACGTCACTGGTTGTGAGGCTTTAGGGATCTTTTGGGTGTAATGAATGCCGTAAAGCATCACCTGACGATATGTCGTCGCTGGCATTCAATGAAACATCAGGCGCAACAGGCCTTATTCCATCTTTACCTTTCGTACCTGTCTGCTGCAAGCATTTGCGTGTCGAATAAAAGCTTGACCGAATCACCTGAATGCGTGACGTCACTAATCATCACTTGATACGAGTGCACTTAGGCCCCACGGCCGCGGTGTATCATGTTCCGTGAAATATCACCAGGTATCGTGACGTCACTGATATTCGACTAAATGTTGGTCGCAACAGGTCATGCTTCATTTTTACCTTCGTACCTGTCTACCGCAAGCACTGGCGTGATGAATAAAAGCTACCAAATCACGTGAGTGTGTGACGTCACTGGTCATGCATTTTTATGGATCTTTGGGGGCCAACTGAGAGCCGTAAAGCATGACCTAATGATGTGACGTCACTGGCATTCGACTGTGTGTGATGTCACTTGTGATCAGATTTTACGGCCTCTTTTGGGCCGACGAAAGGTCATACGACATTAACTGAAGATGTGACGTCACTGGTATCCGAATAAAATTCAGGCGGGACAGGCCATGCTTCATCTTTACCTTTGGTACCTGTCCATTGCAAGCATTTGAATGCTGAAGGAAGGCTCTGCCGAACTACCTGAGTGTGTAACGTCACTAACCATTAATTTATATAGACTGCTTTGAACCTACCGTAAGCCACACCACATCAGCTGACCATATGACGTCACCGGTTTTCGTCTAGATGTCATGCGCAACAGGCCATGCTCTATCTTTGCCTTTCGTACCTGTTCACTGCAAGCATTCGCGCGCTATATCGAGGTGGTGCCGAACCATCTGAGTGCGTGACGTCGCTGGTCATGAGTTCATACAGGCTCACTTGGGCACCCCAATGCAACAAAGCATCATATCCTGTGAAGCATCGCGGGATGATATGACGTCACTGGTATTCGACTCAACATCAAGCGCAACAGGCCATGTTCCATCTTTACCTTTCGTACCTGCCTACTGCAAGCATTCGCGTGTTATATGACGTCAATGGTCGAGAGCTCTTACGGGCTCTTTTCAACCCCCTATATGGTATAATGCTTCAGCTGACGATATGATGTCACTGGTGTTCGACTTAACATCAGGCACAACATGTCATGTTCCATCTTTGCCTTTCGCACCTGTTAAAGTATCGGCGAGCCTAATGATGGCTCTGTCGAATCACCTGAGTGCGTCGTCATGAGTTTTTACAGGCTATTGTTGGCCGAGTGAAAGCCATAAGGCATCATCTAATGATGTGTCGTCACTGGTAATCCACTAAGTGTGTGACGCCATTGGTCATGAGTTTTCCCGGGCCTTTTTCGGCCGACTTAAGGCCATTAGGCATCAGGCAACGATATGGCGTCATTGGTATTCAATTAAGCATCAGGTACAATATGTCAAGTTTCATCTTTACCTTCAGCACCTATCTACTGCAAGTATTCGCGCGCCACATAAAGGCTCTGCCCAATCACCTGAGCGTGTGGCGTGACTGGTTATGAGTTTACGCGGGTTTACTCGGGCTGACTGATGGACATCAAGCATCATCTGGCGATGTGACGTCACTGGTATTCAACTTAAGACCAGGCGCGACAGACCATGTTCGTCTTTATCTTTCGTACCTGTCTATTGTAAGCATTGACATGCGTAAGGAAAGCTCTGTGAAATCTCCTGAGTGTGTAATGTCACTGGTCATGAGTCCTTTATGGGCCGCTTTTTTGTACCTATAGGGTACAAGACATCAGTTGACGATATGACGTCACTGGTGTTTGACTTAATCTCAGGCGCAACAGGCCATGTTCCATCTTTGCCTTTCGCACCTCTATACTGCAAGTATTCGCGCGCTACATAAAGGCTCTGCCGAATCACCTGAGCATGTGGTGTAACTGGTCATGAGTTTACGCGGGCTTACTCGGACTGACGGAAGGACATCAAGCATCATCTGACCATATGACGTCACTGATATTCGGTCTGTGGCCCAGACTTATGACCGCTAGGCGGCGCCCTTTATTATTTAGCCATCAGGGCATTCCGGACCGTAGCTGCTCAGGGGCGCATCCTGTGATGTCGGGCGGAATAGCTTTGCATATACGTCGGTTTGTGGGCTGGGATCACCTTTGTTTTGTGTTTACGTTTGTTCAAAATTTTAGTCGTTGAAACAGCCCGTTGCGTTTGAAGCTGCTACTTAATGGTGCGCACAATAAAATTAGTGTGCTTAACTATGGTGCATCTCCCGCCTCTGCTGCGGAATTTCGTAGCCATAGGTGGCCAAGTGACCTCCTACCAACTGATGATCAGTGACGTCACGTACTCGGTGATTCGGCGGAGCCTTCATATAGCACGCGAATATTTGCAGCAGCCAGGTACGAAAGGCAAATATGGAACATGACCTGTTGCGCCTGATGTTTAGTCGAGCACCAGTAACGTCATGCCGTCAGCCGATGCATTACAACCTATAATGGGTTCAAAAGAGCCCATAAAAACTCGTGACCAGTGACGTCACAAACTCAGGAGATTCGACGGAGCCTTTATTCAGCACGTCAATACCTTTAATAGACAGGTACGAAAGGTAAAGAAAGTACGTGGCATGTTGGACCTGATGTTAAGTCGAATAACAGTGACGACATATCATCCTGTGATGCTTCACGGGAGGTGTTGCTTTGTGGCCTTGGGCGGCCCAAGTGAATCCGTATAAACTCATGACCAGCGACGTCACCCACTCAGATGATTCGTCTGGAGTTTAGTCGATTACCAGTGACGTCATATCGTCAGCTGATGCTTGATGTCCTTCAGTCAGCCCGAGTAAACCTGCACAAACTCATGACCAGTTACACCACACGCTCAGGCGAATCGACAGAGCCTTTTTGTAGCGCACGAATACCTGCAGTAGGCAGATGCGAAAGGTAAAGATGAAACATGGCTTATTGCAATTGATGTTAATTCGAATACAAGTGACGCCATAACGTTATCTGATGCCTAATGGCCTGAACTCGGCCAAAAAAGGCCCGTAAAAGCTCATGACCAGTGACGTCACACACTCAGTGGACTACCAGTGAAGTCATTTCGTTAGCTGATGCCTTATGGCTTTCGCTCAGCCAAAAATAGTCGTAAAAATTCATGACCAGTGACGTCGCACACTCAAGTGACTCGGCAGAGCCATCATTTAACGCACCAATACTTTACAGGTACGAAAGGCAAAGATGGAACATGACCTGTTACGCCTCATGTTAAGTCAAACACCATTGGCATCACGTCGTCAACTGATGCATTTTTCCCTATAGAGGGTTCCAAGGAGCCAGAAAAAACTCATGACCAGTAACGTTACACACCCAGGAGACTCGACAGAGCCTTCATTCAGCACGTCAGTACTTGTAATAGACGGGTACGAAAGGTAAAGATAGAACATGGCCTGTCGCGCCTGATGTTAAGTCGGACATCAGTGACGTCATATCGTCAGCTGATACATTATACCGTTTGGGGGTACAAAAGGTCCCGTAAAAAGCTCTTGACCAGTGACGTTACTTACTCAGGAGACTCGACAGAGCCTTCATTCAGCACGCCAATACTTCCAAGAGACAGGTACGAAAGGTAGAGATGGAACATGGCCTGTCGCGCCTGGAGTATAGTCGAATACCAGTGACGTCATATCGTCAGCTGATGCTTGATGTCCTTCGGTCAGCCAGAGTAAACCCGCGTAAACTCATGACTAGTTACACCACACGCTCAGGTAATTCGGCAGAGCCCCTATGTGTCGCGCGAATACTTGCAGTAGATAGGTGCGAAAGGTACAGACGAAACATGGCTTAGATAGAGCATGGCCTGTTGCGCATGATGTCTAGTCGAGACCTAGTGTCATCATATCGTCAGCTGATGCTTTGTGGCCTATAGTAGGTTCAGAAGAGTATACAAATTAATGGTCAGTGACGTACACACTCAGGTAATTTGGCAGAGCCTTCCACGGCAATGCTTGCAATGGACAGGTACCAAAGATAAAGGTGGAACATGGCCTGTCGCGCCCGAAGTTCATTCGAATACCAGTGACGTCACATCGTCAGTCAGTGCCGTATGACCTTTCGTCGGCCCAAAAGAGGCCGTAAAATCTCATGACCAGCGACACGCACGGTCGAATGCCAGTGACGTCACATCGCTAGCTGATGCTTTATGGCCTTCAGTTGGCCGCAAAAATCCGCCAATACTTGCAGCAGACATGTACGAAAGGTATAAATGGAGCATGACCTGTTGGCTGATGTTCAGCCAAATACCAGTGACGTCATATCGCCAGCTGATGCCTTACGGCATTTCGTCGGTCCTAGAGGACACGTGGAAACCCACGACCATTGACGTCTTACAATCGGTCGTATAGCAGTGACGTCGTTAGCTGACACCTTGTGGTCTTCAGTTGGCCGAAAGGCACCGGTGAAACTCGTGACCAGTGACGTCACACACTCAGGTGGTTCGGCAGCTTTCATCCAGCACGCCAATGCTTGCAGTAGTCAGATACAAAGGTAAAAATAAAGCACGGCCTGTTGCGCTCAGTATTTATTCGAATACCAGTGGCGTCACGCTATCCGGTGATACTTCGTAGACCATGACACACCGTGGTCGTGGGGCCTAAGTGCACCCGTATGAAGTGATGATTAGGGACGTCACACATTGAGGTGATTCGGTCAAACCTTTATGCGGCACGCAAATGCTTGCAGCAGTCAGGTACGAAAAGTAAAGATGGAACGAGGCCGGTCGCCGAGGTCGGTCGAGGCCTGATGTTTAATCGAATAACAGTGACGACACATGGCCAGCTGATGCATTACGGCATTCGGTGGACCCAAAAGAGCCTTGCAAACTCACGACCCGTGACGTCACATACCCAGCCGAATACCAGTGACATGTCACATTCAAAAGCCTTATGGCCTTCAGTCGGCCCGAAAGGACCCCCATCCCGATCGATGCAAAACCATTTTCAGTGACGTCACAATGTCAGCCGATGCCTCACAGCTTTTCCCCCGGACGACAATACTCGAAACCCTGCAGCTAGCGTAGCTCTTCCCTCCGTCGGCCATACAGGTACCAAAGTAAAAAATTACCGAGTCCCGTGAGCGAAGAAGCCTGGGGAGGAGTCCCGGACCGATTGGCGCCCACAGATCAGCCTGGCAACTGCCAGGCTGACCAGCTTGTCTTCGTGATCAGATGAAGGGTGTTCTCGTGGTTATTTAGTAAGTAGCCTGTTAGTCTCTAGGAGTGAGGTCAGGGCTGTTCGTAGGATGCGGTAGCACGGGTAACTGTGACCCACACTGTTGTGTGGCGATAGCTGTGACGGGTGGAGCATTGCGCCATAGTTCTGTAGGATTGTCTCACCTTGGCGACTTCTTCCTTTCTGGTGCGGTATTTCAGCGTTCTAAGAGGCTTCTAAGGCCTTGTTTCGAATTCACTGGCTGTATTTTCGGAGAAATCAGCCTGGACAATTGCTTCGCAATTTCGAGGTGTCGAGGTTGTACCGTTATTCTTTCAGTTTTATCGTCAGATTCCAGTATTAGTGCGCGGCACGGCAATTGCTAATCCATTCCTTTTGCTGTCAAAGCGTTCAAAGGCCATACGCGCGAAACCCACCGGTATTCGTTGTGTGGTGGTGAGAGACCCCGATGCCCTCGTTGCCCTGCTTTTCTGACCGTAGACCACGTAGTTAAACTATGTCCACGTTTCGCCCGGGAGCGTTTGCTTTACTTTCGGCGAAATGCTACCTCCCTTACGCTAAGTGACATTCTTGGTAATCACTCGCAACTTCTTGAAGATGGCCGACTTCATTTCATTCAAAAATGGATTCCGCGCCATATATTCACCTCGTAACTAAATGACAACGTTATGGGCGAAATATGACCTGTGCAGTCGGCGCGCCCTAAAACGCTGATTAGCAACAAGCGTTCAAAGGTGCCGCTTCCAGATGCTCCATCATCGTCGTGTGCCCATTGGCCGCTGCGTGGCCGACGTCAGCTGCGTCGCCGTGCGCCGTTGTTTTGTTTTTAAGGCTTTTTAACTGTGTGCGCGCATGTTGATATCTATGTCCCACAGTTTCATCGATTTCGACTGAAAGTTAAACACTCCCAGAGAACAATGGTTGGCCGTGTTAAGATAAACTGTTGAGCTAAACTGCTGACCCCCGTTTCGAACCCAACACCTCTTAGTTTTTCCTGAAGTGCCACGGTGCCATCATATTTGTTTAGCAACGGTGGACCACAAGGCCGCCCGCTGAGAACCATCCGTTATCGGGCTTTGAACGCGGGCCTGCCACCGTGCCACCGGCTAGCGTGTGCGCCGGCCCGGTGATGGATGATGTGTTAACAGTGAAGAATCGGCAAAACGCGCAATATGACAGCTGCGCAAGGGATGCCCCATAGGCCACGGAGATTTTCGGAGCGTTTGCACGACGTGCCGGAGAGGTATCCTCCGGAAGCCTCACGTGGTGGCGTCGACTTCCCCCCCCCCCCCCCCCCCTTCAGGGTGAGGTATAATGTGACGCGCGGTAGCAAACAGTTGTGGCATTGTGCCTAATGGTACGTTCACCCGGCGCAGCCGTCCGTAAATAACTAATATTTCCAGGTTCGGGTGCGTTGAGACGACGCAATGAATCAAACTTAACCGAACAGGAGTCGCCGTGCGTATACTACGTTTCGAGGGACGAATTTGAAGGTTGTAATTCCGGAATGGGTCTGCACATCGGCATCCTCACAGATGGATGTATTATGCATTGGCTGCTGTCCCAATGTAAACCTCTGCGGCGCCCTGTGAATTAAACGAAAATATTCCGAGGCTGCGGATAAGCGACTCTTCCGTATCACTAGGCGATCTTTCCAGCGCTTCAGATGATGGCTAGATTTCCGTCGCGACGCGGCGATGCGGCAGTTTGCAGATCAATTCGGACTGGAAACATCGTCTTCAACTGAGAGTCGAATCTGCCTTGGCACATCGCTTTACCGACGTGCTTTTTGAACTGCCTGGTGTGTGGTCGAGTTTGCCGCGCTCGCTATCCAACCCTTCTTGTTACTTCTTGCGACGCTCTTCCCCTGAATATGTATTGCAACGATGCGTCAGCCACCGTTTGTTACGAACTTCACTCCTTCCCGTAGAATAGCTACTGATTTAAGTTCGCTGAGTTTCTAGCTTCGGATACTGGTGGTGCGCGCCGGACACACGCTGCATGTGTACCGCCGCTGATGTCTGGAACTCAATTGGGGACCATGCATGTGCAAACATAGACCCCCCGTAGGCTGTAAGGGGCCCGAAGCCCACGGATCTGGCGGCTTTGGGGAGATCGGAGGGTTTCCTGCGAGATCGTGCGATGGACAGATGATGGCCCATGCTGGTGCTCGACGGATTCAATGGGTAGCTCAAGGCTCTTACTGGCTCTGCGGTAACATACTGTTCAAAGCATTGCGTCAAGTCCGATTCTTCCACCCAGTATGTTCTCAGTGTTTGTGCACGTGGGCACAATAGTCATGTTAATGGTGGTAACTAATTGTTTTGTGCTTGAGGGGGATGTGGTGCGCAGTTAATTGTGTGCCATCCTGGGATACGTCCGTCGACTCGACCACGCAGACGACTGTCCTGAGGCGGGGAGCACGCGTGCCGGAAGGCGGCCCTCAAGGGGGCGGACGGGAGGGCCGGCGACTTGACAAGTGTGTGACTTGCCATGGAAATACAAACCGCGCGCAGCACAGTTTGAAGATAAGGTACGATGTGGGTAGTCGTACAGAAATGTCTCGGAAGCGGCCATGCTGTATTTTTGCGTTGGCGCAAATTTTGCGGTCCATGGCCATAGTAACAGATAGGCGCGGAAACGCTCCGTGACGTGACAATGTTTTTCATATTACATTGCCTGGTTAAGCAACTAACAGACTGACAGTCAGGCTAATGCTCTTTAAAAGCGTTCAACTGCGCAAAGTAATTTTGGTCTTGCATGAAGACAAGTGAGGCCAGCAATGCTCGACCTTTCCCAAGCATGACTGAAGATCCTTTTAGTTCCGGAGGGAGGTGGGGTCCGGACCTCCGCCCCCCCCCCCCCCTGATGTAGAACTAGACTGGTGTAGCATGATGTAGCATATCTCACATGCGTGAGTGACGGTCGGTGCTGATTGACCTTGGTCACTGCCTTCAGTTAAAATATACCGCAGTCTAAGTTTTGGATATGGTGGAAGAATTGTTCGACGTTGTTGAGAACGAATTAACCTTATAACAGAACTTTTAAGAACTGTGGTCAGTAAGGACTAAAAACGCCTCTAACGAAGTGGATTTTGAATGTGTTTGTTCATATGTATGGATATTTCAGTTATTTTTCATAATAAATGCTGCGTGTATAGGGAACTATAAAGGTGCCGTCAGGTCACCAGAATATTGATAACTTCCACATACAGATTGGTCCGGGCACCTGGCGGGACGCGAAAACTTCCTGTTTGGACTATGTATGGGCCCTGAAAACCGGGCGCCACAACGTTGGGAAAAAAGTGAGCCGTGTTGGCGTAAACCGGCGCTTGGTTTGACGTGCAGCGCCCGCCGTCAGCAGCAGCCGCAGTGTGACCGGCTAGCGGCACAATAACCGCCACCCACCGCCCCCGGTACGCCCGCAGGCTCAGAAGACATCGGCCAGGTGTTGGCCGAGTTTCGGCGCAACGGCGTGGAGAGCGAGCTGGTGCCCGGCGACGGCGGCTGGACGTGCAGCCGGGCGGCAGCCGCCGCCGGCGAACTGGCCCGGTCGCTGGCCGGCCTGCACCTGAGGGGCGGCCCGCCGCCCAGCTGGCTGCCCCTGGACAGCAGCCTGTCATCCCAGTACGGCGGTCCCGACAGGGGACGGCCACGCGGCAGTCCGCCACTGGGCCTGCGCGGAGGCCTCGATGTGGAGCGACCAAGCAGCATTCCGCCGCTGAGCGTGTGCAGGAGCCCCGACATGGAACGGCCAGGCAGCAGTCCGCCGCTGAGCGTGTGCAGGAGCCCCGACATGGGACGGTCAGGCTGCATTCCGCCGCTGAGCGTGTGCAGGAGCCCCGACATGGGACGGCCAGGCTGCATTCTGCCGCTGAGCGTGTGCAGGAGCCCCGACATGGGACGGCCAGGCTGCATTCCACCGCTGAGCCTGTGCAGGAGCCCCGACATGGGACAGCCGGGGCGCAGTGCGCTACCGGCCCGCTACGGCCCAGTAGCCGGCGCTCCGCCTCGGACGGGGCCGAGCCCGCCCGCAGTGCGCTGCAGGGCGCAGACGCCTCGCCGCCGGGCCAAGGCGCCCAAGCACTGCGTGTTCTGCAAGAACAACAACGAGATGCCCTACGTGTACAGGGGCCACGTGCTGAAGGTAAGCGCTGCTGACTGATTGGTGCCAGGTAGGGGCATGCGGGCTACCCCCATCTCCACACTATCTCCCGTCACTGCCTGTTTTGGCGGACTCGTATTGGAAGCTGATTCAGAGGTCACTGTTCCGTTAATATAGGTTGAAAGCGGAAAAACTCCAGCTGAGCTGTAGAAGACGCGACATCGACAACGGAGGATAGCTTAGGCGGCCGTCGCGTTCTTGTCCGTGCCAGCCAACGGATGCATGCACCCGCAGACGAGTGTGACGCCTGTTGCAGGACGACAACAGCGTGGTGCGTTGCCCGATCCTGCGGGTGTACACGTGTCCCACGTGCGGCGCGTCCGGCGACTGGGCGCACACCCTGAAATACTGCCCGCTGCGGGGGGTCGCGACTGAGTCCGCCAGCCAGCCGCCGCCGACCGTGACCGGCCGTGCCATCACCAAGACGCTCCGCTGCTGAAACGGTGTATCCCACCCAGCGTCCACGCGTCATCCCCTGGCCGAGCGGGGGCCGGCAGAGGCTACGGCACGGGTCCCAGGACGCGCCGCGTGATGGTGATGAGTTGGCAAGCTAAGGAATGCAATGGTGCGCCGGTGCGGTGGGGTAACGCGATCTCCAGTTCAGGGATCCTTCGCCTCGAACGTCCACGACGTTGATCTTCATAATTTTGTTCCATATTGGCGCGGTTTGATGTTGGCGTTACGGCACCATGTTAATGTGCTGACGCCGGCCAGCCGTCGCACGGGCTTGGGGCCAGGCGATGGTGGCGTGCATTCATTAGCCGAGATGTGTTGTACTTGATGTTGGCGTGCGGTATCGATACGCTTATGTCGCGGCTTCGCATTGGGGTCTTCGCCGCATTGTTCGCGAATCCCTGAGAGAAGAACAAGTTTCCCCATTCATCAATCCAGAATATACCTGATACTCGACCAATATAAGGTTGTTTCGATTCCCGTTGGTTTGGTTTTGGGCGGGCATGATAGCTGACATCATCAGGGTGAATTACCACCGACTCAAATAGCTTCTCACAGCTGGTTACATCCGTTTACATTCGGCTAGGAGTTGCGACTAGGGACGCTTGGCGATCAAAAAACGGATCAACTGAGGCGCGGCTAAAACATCTGCACTGTTTGATTGGAAGACTTGAGTAGTCAAACTGCAAAGAACTGATTTGACGCGGTATTTCTACGCTGATAAGGGTCAAATCGCGCTATACGTTGGCAAAAGCACGTTGAACGGCCTGTGATGGAACGCACCAGGTATGCTACCTTACTCTGCCAGTCAGGCGGGAAGCAAAGTCGCCACGCGCAAGTGGAGCAGGTGAACACCGTGTGCGCGTCTACCCCTGCACGGAATGAATCCACACCTGGCACTGGGGCACACGCCGGCCGTTTGCAGGACAGAGTTGTCCCGTCTTAATCAGACGGCACTGCTCCGTGACGTCCGAGTCTATGATTGTACCAGCATGTGACCAGGCATTGATCGTTCATCGTGCTGAAGTTTAATTTTTGCATTAGACGTGCGATCTTTTGATTTCGCCACCAGGTCACCAGGCGTCAGTTATACATCATAGTAAATTATCAGAAAAATCCAAGGCGTCGACTCCTTCGGTAATTTCTATCGGTTGTTGGGTGTGATCAATATTAATTATATAATTATACCTCGACCTTACTAATAATATGTTATCTAACGGTGTGGTTGTGGTTTGAAACGAGCCATTGAAAAAATACTTTTCGCACGTAGCCCTGTGGCCGACGGGGTTTTCGGCAACCGATAGCTGCCAAAGCAATAGGTGCGCAACTATGGTTTCCCAATATGTGACCAGGCATTAGTCGTGCAGCCTCAAGCTAATGCTTCGACGAAATGGAAGGGATCCGAGTTATCGATTCTGCCGAATATGTGAATATCCGAATGCCACACCAACTTTGCCGGCGCCCAGTTTTCACCAGTTGCGACCGTCACAACAAGAAACGTCACAACTTGTCATATCACAGGTCTTCCGGGATAGGCACACAGACATAAATTATCTAATTCTCTCGCGTTTTAAGACATAAGGAGACGACTTTTGCCAGGGCAACGTCGCGGCTGCTGAGACCGGTGTTCGCCACGGGTCGGACCAGCCCTGCGGGCATGCAAGGAGTAGGACAGGGCCTCTGCCGGAAAACAACTGCGCGCTTCGTATGAACTCAGGCTCGAGCAGGCTCTAGATAATAATAAAACTGGTGGGGGATCACAAGGAGGGATCACCACAGACTACATTCACCATTTGTTTGCTTCCTTAGAAGGCAGGGTAACTGCATTCCCGATAAAAATTGTATAGCATGCCTTTCTGCATGCCAAAGAACCAACGACATGATATCAAAGAACGTTCAGAATATATTAAGGAAATGTACGATGGGCGTTGTCGGATTTTCCGGCTGTCCTGACATTGTCGCCACGCAAACAGTTAGCTTCTCGAACGAGCTGAAACTGGCCAACGGTAGACGGCGTATCTACGGCTCGTTCGAAGATATTGTGGTGGGGGCTTTGAACTCCAGGTCTGTAGATGCCTTGATTTCGAGAATTATGGAACATATGGTAACGAGGAGCAGGAACTCAAAGCCTCCCGGTCATGCCCTTAATGTTGGTCACGGTAACTGCGACGAATCTTTGCTACTAACTTAAATTGACTACCTTTAGTTGAAATTTTACGCGGGTGAAAACTGCTTGAAACGAAAATTCAAATTTTGCGCTGGTCAAGCCGCCTCATCGCTAAACCATCAGCGAAAGTTGTTTTCCCAACCGCAGTTACGCGTGCTTATATGCATCCATTTCATCAACTTTGATATTGGTATTTGGCATTGGTGTCTTTTGGATAGTAGTTATCCACTTATAGCTTCCGTGCTTCCACCAAGGAACTTGGAAAACCGTTTTGTTTTGATCGGCGATCACATGAGGTCGGCAGGTCAAACATCGGAGGCATATTTTTTGTACTGCCAACAGTAAACGCATCCAACTCGAACTTGATCCAAGCCTCCATTTTGTAAACTTCGAGCGGCTCACGTTAACTCAGTTGAGCGCTTTTTTATTCATCCGCGTTTCAATATCATTTTGCCATTCCATATGATGCTATTCAGCCAATGTGTTTTCAGATACAATCTGAACCTTTAAATTGGATAAATTTCGAGGATCAAAACCCACGTGACGCAGCGATTGTTGCATGAGCCCTGACCAAAATACGCGACAGTGAACGTCCACTTCAGCAGCATAATATCACGGTGAAAGTTTGACGTGTGATTCTTGACACACATAGCTCCATCTTCCGACCTCGCCTGACCTTAAGCGCAGCCGCTGCCTCCAGCCGCAAGTCACCTCAGTCCGGGCCGAACAACGAGCAATTAAAGCGACTTGAACCAGAGGGTTGGTGAACCAAGACAGTGGCTCGAACCAACTGAGATATCGGGACGGGTAAACATTCTCGACAAATTTGATTAGATAACATTTGGTTGAGTTGATACATTATTTTGTGAAAAAAGCAGACTCATGAAAGCATCAGTGACCAGAGTTTGTGGCTCACGACTGATGGTCCTGCACCATCACGCCGGTCGAGCGCCCGACTAAGCCAATTTCGAGTGACGCCGGCCGCTGCGAGCCAGCGGCGACTGACCTGAGGCAGAACTCCTTGATGTAGTTGAGCTGGAGAGCGCTGGCGTTCTCCAGCGCCACCAGCACATTCCGCTGATTGATGGCTGCTTCCAGGTACTGGACGCAGAGCTGCTCCAGTCGACACATGTCGAACTGGAACGGAGTCAATTGTCAGCTAGACTCCAGGGCCATGGGCGAGGCGAGACTGTCACGGTGCCGCCACATCAGAACCCGGGCCATCGGTGACCAGGGCTCGCTCCCAGGTCGTCATGAGCAGGGCCTTGATCACCAGGCGACGCCGTCTACAAGGAGTGAAAATCGGGGCCGCTAATCCATCTGGTGCACGAGTCAGAATGTGCAGCCGGCAGAGGAGGATCGTCGGCGAGGGGGAGTCCGGCGTCAACCAACGAGTGGGTGAACCACAGCTACCACAGCTGGGTCGGCATCTGGAGCAGTCGGAAACCACCAGCATCAACCCTTCGAAAGTCATCGTGGGAGGCCCACAAAGTGGGACCCGCCCCCCATGGCGTGTCAGCCTTCACAACGGCGCCGGGAGTAGTGCGTTGTTCACGAGGCGGCGCCGCACGCTGCGCCTGTGAGGGTGACGCCGGCACCGTCGGCGGGCACGCACGCCTCGACCCCAGCACTCGCGCCATCACCACCTGACTGACCTGCAGCGCCAGCCGGTACACGTCCATCATGGTTGGCACGATGCGGGCGCTGGCCCGGTCGCCCTGCGTGCGCTTGGTCGGGTCGATCTGGTCCGTATAGATGTAGTCTAGCACCAGCTGAAACGGCTCTGGCGCCGCATCCGGCAGTCGCACCTCCAACAGCGGCGTGTCCCGGTACGGGATGGTGGCCGGACCGAACACCTGACGGCATAACGGGACTCAGTGTCACAGGCTTGGGAGGCGTGTCCCAGTACCGGACATAACGCCTGACGACATAACGGGACTCAGCGCCGCGGGCATGGGGGCGTGTCCCAGCATCGGATCCATGCTGCGTGCGAATAAAGCACATAATCACAACAGTGGAGAGATGTGTGACAAACTGTCGTAGCAAACGGCATCGGCTCCTTGTCGTTTGCCTGCATCGGCTCCTTGTGGTGCACCTGTATCAGCTTCTTGTGGCGTACCTGTTGAAGATTCAATATCTGCTTTGGTCCACGTTAACTGTGTTAGTGTCACTCACAAATTACTTCGGCCGATACTTTGTTATATGCTATGTTGCGGATGTTGACCGTATCTGCCCCATGCGGTAATGGATGGTCCTCTTGCCCTTGCCAAAAGTTCTTTTTGTCTATCCCAGGCGTCGGACGTCCGCTGACGTGCCTATCTGAGGTGTCGGACGTCCGCCGACGTGCCTATCTGAGATGTCGGACGTCCGTTGACGTGTCCATCCCAGGTATCGGATGTCCGCTGACGTGTGTATCCCAGGTGTCCTGACAGCAATTTTGGTGCGATCCTAACAGGAACATCGCGACCGTTCCCCAACTTTCCGGTTGGGGGATGACTGGGATCAGCTCTGCAAATGAGGCACTTTGGTCGGGATTTCCAACCTTCTCCAGACTGTTTCCCAACATTTTCCCAAGGAGGATGCCCGGCGGATTACCCGAGCTGCCTATGGCGATTATGTACCGAAAACGAAATTCCCAAGGAAATTCCAAATCCATCGGTTAGGGAGTCCCAAGTTTCCCCAAGCGATGGCCGATGGCAGGACCTCAATCGCGGAAAGCTCGAAAAAGCCGAAGCATTTCTCAGACCAGTTGTGGAAACTTAGCCTTTCACAATCTTTCCCTAGCATTCCCCAACCTGTCCCCAGGCAAATTGCTGGCTGGATGGTGGGAGTGCGTTGACGTACCGGCCTCAAGCGGCGGGAGTCCGCTGACGTACCTGCCTCAGGTGGTATGGGCCAGCCGACGTACCTGCTCCAGGTGGCGGGCGCGTGCTTCGGCCGCCTGGCGCACCTTGGCGCGCAGGTGGTGAGCGCGCGCCGCCACCATTGCCACGTGCGCCGGCACGCGCGCCTCCTGCGGGCCCACGATGAACTCGACGTCGCACAGCTGGCGCGACTCCAGAAGTTTGCCGAAGTCGTCATGCAGCGTGCATTTCGGGTAGGCCGAGAACTAGAGGACAGGCCGGCAGTTAGACACAGTAGCAGCTGGCAGATGAGCGTCGTTACTTAGTTGTGCAGCTGTAGAGCAAAGAGGAACAATACAGCGGAGTTACATATCCGAACGCCTCTGAAAGGGAGGAAGTGATTTGACTGTTGATGACGCAGCCCGGTCGGCATACCGACGGGCCGCACCGAGACACGGCTTCGGACACATCAGGCTGAACCTGGAGCCAAAGGAGCCGGCCAGTGAGCCGCAGGAGGTGGTCGGACTGCCCGCCGATGAGCCGCAGGAGATGGTCGGACTGCCCTCTCGTGAGCCGCAGGGGGTGGCCCGATTGCCCGCCAATGAGCCGCAGGAGATGGCCGGAATGTCCGCGGGGAGCCGCAGGAGGTGGTCGGTCTCATGTTTTATGCAATCCGATACCCGTCCCGTGAGTCCGCTGACTCGCCCGTGAGACTTCGGTCCCCGAACCAAGAGCTGTGCGGGTGCTTACAGTTTGCTAGGCACAACATTATGAGTCTCAGCGCTCCGATCCCACACCGTCCGGGCCACAACAGCAGTCGCACAGGCCTGACCTCCGGAGTCCCCGCCTTGCCTATCAGCGTGCCACAGCAGTCACACAGGTCTGACTCCAAGGGTCCCTCCCCCGTTTAGCAGAATGCCACAGCAGTCACACAAGTCCGACTCCGGGAATCCCTCGCTCTGATGTTCGACAGGAGCGTGCCATCAGGCGGTGCCGCACCTGGAAGCGGTACATCTCGCCGCTGCGCACGTTGTTGTCCACCGTCCCGCCGAAGATGTACATGGCGTCGTGCACGACGGCCGCCGCGTGGAAGAGCCGCCCCGAAGGCAGCTGCGAGTCGGCAGACGGCACCACCGTCGACCACGTCTGTGTGTCCAGGTCGAAACTGGAACAGCCCCAGACGCGGCGGTCAGCGGTAAGTAGGCGTAAACGGTCTCGGCCGCAGCACCGGCGAGGCGAGGCGACCAGCGGTAAGCAGTCCCGACCGCAGCACCGGCGAGGCGAGGCGACCAGCGGTAAGCAGTCCCGACCGCAGCGCCGGCGAGGCGAGGCGACCAGCGGTAAGCAGTCTCGGCCGCAGCACCGGCGAGGCGAGGCGACCAGCGGTAAGCAGTCCCGACCGCAGCGCCGGCGAGGCGAGGCGACCAGCGGTAAGCAGTCTCGGCCGCAGCACCGGCGAGGCGAGGCGACCAGCGGTAAGCAGTCCCGACCGCAGCGCCGGCGAGGCGCGCGTATCATGCCTTCATCCGTGGATTTACGATGTGTGTAGCTGCTGCAGCCACACACATCACGGACATACATCCAGTGTTACATGTATAAGCGCCGTGATCATTCGCGCTGATTGCAGCGGATACCACTCGCTACCCAAAAGCTAAGCCGTTCCATGCACTAGGTCCGTATCGGAGAAGACATTGTGTGATCTCAACTCAGACGACTGCCTGCACGTTACGCGGTGCTTGAACCAGCCCGCACAATTCCAGACGTTATCGTGCTCATTCGCTTAGACCACTGCCGTGCACCAGGAAGAGCTACCAAAAAGCTCGCCCCCTTCCCTGCCGCATCCACACGCCTACTCATCCCGAACCCCTCTAAAACACAGCGCGCCGCGGAACGGCAGAGCCCAGGGAAGGGTCGCGGCGATCCCTCAGGCCCGGTCGGGTCGGCAGCCGCCGTTGGACGCCACTGACCAGTGCAGGTCGTTGGGTAGCGTGGAGTCGGCGGCGCCGCCCAGCACGTACAGGTGCCGGTCGTACGCCACCATGGTGTGGCCATAACGACGCGTCGGCGCCGGTGGCGCCCCACGCAGGATGTGGTCCGTCGAGATACGGCTCCAACTGCGACGGGGTCGCACCGAGGTCAGGCCGAGGTCACAGCGGGGTCGCACTGAGGCCATGCCCGCCTACGTCTGGCTCATGGGCCAGACGAAACAACAGGCCGCTAATGTAAGGCGGTGGGTTAGAGGTGGAAAAAGGTGATCTATCAATAACACCGAAGTGGGAAAGGGGTCTCCCTGTCTGTGAGAAACTTAGAAAAGAGGATAGTCAGTGAGTTTTCATTACCCGTCCCACGATGTGCAATGGCCTCTGCTCGCAGCACCAGCAAAGAAGACCTGCGACAAAGCAGTAAGGCGACTGACTCTCCCCACCCCGCTACTCACACCTGGTCGATGAGGTTAAACTGAAAGAGCGAGTTGGTGATCCTGGCGCCTGAGTGCCCGCTGAAGACGAACATGGAGTCGCGCGCTACGGCCATCGGGAAGTTGCAACAGGTGGGCGGGCACTCGCCCTTCTGCTGGATCTCCTCCCATACGTGCGTGTCGCCCTGCGCCAGAGGAGGGCGGTGAGCGCCACCAGCCAGCCCAGGTGAGCGTTACTCGTGACCTGGCCTGACGCTGCCGGCGGCAGGGTCAGTACGGTGGCGCCAGTTCCCGCCTGACGGCAGCAGTGACACGTCCAGCTCCACGTGAGTGACATGACCTCATATATCTGCCGCTCGTATAGGCGCGGGTCTGCAGTGACACGCTCAGCTCCACGTCAGTGACATGGCCTCATACATCTGGCGCTCGTATGGGCGCGGGTCTGCAGTGACACGCTCAGCTCCACGTGAGTGACATGGCCTCATATATCTGGCGCTCGTATGGGCGCGGGTCTGCAGTGACACCCCCAGCTCCACGTGGGTGACATGACCTCATACAGCTGCCGCTCGTATGGGCGCGGGTCTGCCAGCAGTTCGCCATAAGCCACATAGCGCACATGTTCGTCTTTTCGCCGTAATGGCATGGTCGCCACCCCGCTGTCAGTAACACGGTCCACATGCCAGTCACCTGCCGTCAGTGGCACGACCCGTATGCCCCACAGCCCACCGTCAGTGACACGGTTCGCATGCCCCCAGACCACCGTCAGTGACACGGTCCGTATGTCCCCCAGCCCACCGTCAGTGATATGGTTCGCATGCCCACAGCCCACCGTCAGTGATACGGTCCACATGCTCCCAGACCACCGTCAGTGACACGGTCCGTATGTCCCCCAGACCACCGCCAGTGACACAGTCCGTATGTTTCCAGCCCACCTTCAGTGATGCGGTCCGTATGCCCCCAGATCACCGTCAGTGACACGGTCCGCATGCCCCCAGAGCACCGTCAGTGATACGGTCCGCATGCCCCCAGCCCACCGTCAGCGATACGGTCCGTATGTCCCATAGCCTACCGTCAGCGATACGCTCCGCATGCTCCCAGAGCACCGTCAGCGATACGGTCTGCATGCCCCCAGCCCACTGTCAGCGATACGGTCCGTATGTCCCATAGCCTACCGTCAGCGATACGGTCCGCATGCCCCCAGACCAGCGTCAGTGACACGGTCCGTATGTCCGCCAGGCTACCATCAGTGACACGGTCCGCATGCCCCCAGCCCACCGTCAGTGACACGGTCCGCATGTCCCCAGACCACCGTCAGTGACACGGTCCGTATGTCACCCAGACCACCATCAGTGACACGGTCCGCATGTCTCCAGACCACCGTCAGTGGCACGGTCTACACGATGTCGTGTCGACAGTCACGGAATACGTGGTCTGGGCCTGCACTTCGAGCTTCTGGGGAACGACTTGTTTCAACAAAATTCGACACAAGTACGTCATGCAGCACAAGAAAAAACTAAGCCCGACCGACGACAGTTTAGCGACCAGGTGATCAACATGGTCAGTTCAATGCATTGGAATATCACGAGTAGGCCATTATTTCTGTCAACTCCAAAAACCTCGGCACGAGTGTACGCACGAGCTATTATAAACATTCTTTAAAAAGATTTAATCCGAACCTTTTGAATAGAAGTATTTCTGGGATCAGAGCTCGCGCTAAGCAATGCTTCTTGTGCAAGATCTGACCCCTACCATCCGATAGCACAATCTCATGCCAACGGCAGAATTTGGTGGCGAAAGCTTAAACGGCCGCAGTGCTCGGCACAGTTCGTCCTGCCCCCTGGCGTCATCTGTCCTTTATCGCGGCCGCTGCCACCGGCCGTAGGCCCCACCTGCTAAGTGAAAACAGCAGGCGCCTTAAAGCGACTCGAACTCCCCCGCCATGGGTGGGCGAATCGGAAGGCATGCGCTCTAACCAACTGAGCTATCGGAACTGAATTTAGATCTGTTCCTCAATCTGTTTGTCCCCCCAGAGCACATGAATGAATGCATTGTTTCATGAATGTGCATTCAGGACATTGCAACACCGACCGTCCGAGTTACCAGCACACTCACCACTCGATATCATCTTGTAAACGTATATATGAGGTCAGTCGACGCTCCGAATCAGACTGTGCGATCTTCAGCTCAATCCAACCAACCATGGGTGCAGGCATAGGGGAGGCGCGGCGGCCACGGCTCCGCTTTTGAACATGGGGGCCAGCAATGCTACCTGCGCCTCCCTCCCCACTTTTTCAGCTTTAATTTGCATTAATCTAGGTGCAGCACCACTGGGGATGGGGGACGGGGACGCATCGCTCTCCATCTTCGGATACAAAGGGACGGTCCCCTCTATCATAACAGTTTCCTAACAAGACAAAATGTATTCCTGGCAGTCATTTTCATTCATGGGGACCTATTTTTATCCCACCAGAACGAAGTTCCATATCTGTTAGTGTCGTAATGTTAACTTTATGGCGTTACTGAGACCCATGCAAATGACCACTGGGCGGCATTCCCAAGATTATCCACGTGCATTCGGTGTCTTCAGTCCAGTGCGTAGAGTTAAAGCCGGATGGGACGCGACTGGATCACCACGTGCTTGGGAAGACATGTACATTACATATTTCTTGAAAAGGTGAAAACTGATAACGCGAGGTTATGTCTGCCTTTCAGAGTCTCCAAGTGCGAAAACTGTGATCAGCACCTATCACGTGTGTAACACTTAGCAAATTTTTCTGTCCATCGCACACCTGGAAGCATTCTTTGACAGAAAGGTACCTTGCATGATACCGACATTATACAATATGTCTTGCATGGCCAAGGTGCAACTCCTAACAAATTGCTATCACCACAACTTGTTTAGATATGGACAGATTTTGATGACACTTATAAAGGCGTCCTATGATGTGTTACACGCATTTGGCACGCTTACCATGAAATCCCCCTGGAATTCACTCATTAAAAGAAATTCGTCCATTTCCTTGCCCCAACTCCACTCTGGCAAAGTATGGTCCATTACAATCTCTGATTAGTTAAATATTGTTTAAGTTAAAAAGGGTTCTGCCCAATCAACTGCAAATAGCTTCCTCTTCGATGGGAATTTATTTTTTTATGCGCACTGCTCAGAAAGTAAGACTGTCCAGCCGGCCCGTCGAGCCATTCTGTGGACCGGCTGGGGCCCGGCTTTTTTGAAAATCCCCTTAGCTTTGATAGCTGACCACTCTTGAAATCTGAAGAACTTGACTTTGACCTAAGGCCAAATACCTCATTTTCATTAAAACCGCCTCCCAAACTGCTCTCCTGTATAGCTTTCGAGTCTCGTGTTTGCAGAATTTGTGTCTGCAGATATACCGTCCCCTCAGGCGCTAGATCGGGACCCCGGGTACGCTTGGGTTGAGGCATCTGCATTTCGTGCAGATGAACAAAGATGCTCGTTTCAAGCTTATACGCACAAAGAGGTCTGAATTTGATATAAGGTAATCACGGACAAATAGACATTTATCTTGTCATTCAGGTCAGGAGTATGGAGTATTTCCAAGGATTTCTGTTTTCTGTCGTGATATCAATCCTCGTCTGCCATGCAGAAATAGGAGTCGCTTTTTATGGCAATTCCGTGGCTATTCCTAAGTTTAGCTTACTTCTGTTCTACCTTTAACAAAGCATGCCAATAAACCTAGTTCACCAGGCATATTTCTCAAACCGCACTGGACACAGGCACTTTATGTGGTAAATGACAGCACGTTTTATCCTATCATGTACAACGATCGGAGATGCTTAAGGACAGGCTCTAGTTTCCTCTTGTACCAAAGGCTCCATACAGTCTTTCTCAATAACGGCTAATATTATAGTCAGATACCGTAACGCTGGTAATTTGCGGATGTTGTATGGAAAGCCGGTAAAATACGCAATGCCAGGTTTGAGCTAAAATGCCGAGTTAACCTAAACGTCAACGACAGATAAAGATACGCGGCTTGTTTAAGAAAAGCGTGTACCTCCCTCCTGCATACTAAAACAGATTAAATCAACAACGTTGAAGAAGGAGCAGCTGAATTCACGGTGGACCAATGCATGCCTTGGCAGGCAGCAAGGCAGGCGTGTTCCAGAAAGTATATTCGCTGCTGTGGTGTGGTGTAAGGGAAGATGATACGGAAATGGTACAGTAGCAGGTGTCCTTTACATGCTTTACACACCAATAAGTAATATGCAGTCGGCGCGCCCAAAAACTCTAATTAACAACAACACCAATAAGTAGTGATGCTGCTCCACAAACATGTAGCAAAGCAATCACACGATCAGGTCGTAGTCATGCAGGGGACAGGCGATACAGGACAGTGACCGCCGACGCCGGAGGGGAGCGGCTTAGGCGAGGAATATCCCAAGTGAGCACGGATCAGACAAGAAATATCCCAGACAAGGGCCTTCATGCTGTGACTCGCTTTTCACAGGACAAACCCCGGCTTTGTGACTTTGTCGCATCGTTTTGGCAAGTACTATAGCAGGTAGCTTCCAAAGTCATTTCTGCCCAAAATTTTGCGACAAATCTTATATAATGAAAAACAGTCGGGAATATCCGGGCGTATGAAAACCATGGCGCACTCCGGGTCATTCCTTCGAATTTTACATTTTGACCATTCTGTACCCGGGCCACAATTTGGCATCTACCCTGTGCAAGCCGATCCCTACCCAATGACACAAAATGTCTACCCACTCGTGGAATTTCGCAAAGAAAAAAGACGCTGGTGGCGCCTCCTCAACGTAGTTAGCCTGTGTCCGCTTATCTGCAATTTACGATCTGCAATTAATCGAACGTTAAATTAGCATAAAAAGTGCATGCATGGCGTTTATGTCGTCCAAAAGAAATAAAACCGTGCAATTTGTCAAAAATCATCAATTTTCGCCGTCTTTGAACCAACGACCATTTTGCTGAACTGCGTGCATTCCACAATTAGGTTAAGCATGCGCGCTGTGAGTGCAAGCTTTCAAAAAACCCCAAACCTCGAGTTTTGTCCAGCGTAGTCCACTTTCTCTTCAGTTTTGGATGTTTAGAAATTACGATCGTGTTGAGGCAAATTAAATGAGTTATGAAAAACAAGTCAAGCTTCATTGGTTTTAGGTAGTATGCCATTCATGGGTCAAATCATGGAATGTTATCAGCCACGTAATGACGGCTTAAAGTGGATTTTCGAGCTTGAAGGTATTGGAATAAACATCACATATGACGAATTAAGCTCACTCCCAGCCATAAGTACACTTGGGAGCGTTCTAGACGGTACACTTGTTATAAAAACATGCATCTAAATACGCAATTGTTTGATTGAGTCATTGCACCTTGCACAACATCGGTTAAGAGCCGATTCACGGCCATTATATCTGGAAATCGTGTTCAATAACGCCAGGCATGAACGACTGAAAATCATATTTTTCTTGGCCTTGGCCGCCGCATGACTGACGGAATGGCAGGATTTGAATAACATTGCTTTAACGTCATGAATGCCTGGGCGATCTTGAAATAGTCTACACGAAAAAGTCTGTACATTTTCGCCGATGCGTAGCTCAGAAACTAGAGGGTTTTAGGTCTTAAGAAGGGTAGGGCCGTGAACTGCATCGAATCATCTGCAGGATGGCTACTTCAGTTCAAAACCTCATACAAATGTGGAAAATTCCATTTTAGCTCAGTTCCCGCCACCGTAATTTCGCGAACGGACACAAGTCGTTGCGGATCGTTCCGTACAAACAGGTCAGACCACTCCGCTAAAAGGACATCCTTACCTCATTCCTCAGCTGACACTGAACCTGCTCGACAAGTTATGAAATATGATTCGTACTGTCTGGGTGGCAGGGACATGGTTTCGCAAAATCACCTAGGGACTGAAAGGGACGGTGGGAAAAACTATGGACTCCCGAAAAAAACCGCAGGTCCCAGTTGACACAATGTTGAAGTACACCTAGTGATTTACCTGCCAAGTCCGAGAAGCTGCTTGCAATCTATATTCCAGGGAGTCCAAAACCGTTCTAAAGTTTCGGCCCATATAACCCCTGCACAGACCCATTTTGACTCCCTTTTGTTGTGATGAAACAGCTTATTTACACTACCTATATGCCGCCAGGCGTCTGGTCCCGACCTTTTACACCAACGGTAGCCAACTGGACCGAAAATTTCCATCGTAACGCCGATATCTTGCTTCTTCGGGATAAGCGTCGCAATGTTTTGAAAAAAAGGATTGTACCTTTGCCTCGAAGATACCGTTGCCTACTGAGACAGGCATTTCACCAGTTTTGTTTGACAACTCCTTGAAAAGTTTGGTTGTCAGTGCTTAGGGACCGGGGGAGGTGGCAAGCGGTGGACCGTATGACCTTTCCTGCGAAAGCGGCAGATTGCGCCTGGCATTACAGTATGCTTCCTCTGGCTAATGGGTATCACATAAAGTCTCTTGCTTCTATTACGCCGTCTGCACTTTCGAATATTCATCTGCCGTTTTCTCTTCGCTTGAATTGTTTTTCTGACCAGCCGAATCGTTTCGTACTATTTTTAACCGTGATGCGTCCCTAATAACTTCGCCCCGCGCCACGTGCAGGACAGTGCCCAGCAACGCACTTTTGGTTTCAGTCAGTGTATCAATGATGTACTGAAGTTTCGGTGCATCATTCATAAAACAATGAGAAAGGTGCCTTCTAGTGTCTGTATTTTATTGTCACGCACAGGGCAGGTCGGGTCAAAATATAGAAACAGACATCCAAAATTGATTATTGATGGCTGCAGGAATACATCGGCTTCCATCCCCCTCCTGTTGATGAGACCAGGATGCAGGATATGACGAGGGCTTGGATCTTGACTCTTGTGGCGGATCACCTGCAATATAACCCGACTATACCTGTAGCAAGTGAATACGCTACTTGAAGCATACAACATCTATACATAACATGGAAGGGAAAATCAGATTTAGATTCAGGACCCAAAGCTGAGAACAAATTACAAAACTGAGGAAACCGCTTGAGATCGTACACAGCTATACACATAAACACAAGACGTGAGCATCTGTTAAGAATGAAGCTTCATTCGTAAAAATGCATGCTGTTTTAAGAACGAGTCAAATTCTTGGCATGCGTCACCTGATCGCCACCAAACACAGGCACAAAACTTATACAGGTTGAAAAGAAAAACATGCCCAGATTTCGCATGCTTACCGCATAAAAATTACACGAAACACTGCCAAATGTTTTGAAGTGCAACATTCACCAAACCATGGAAATATGAGCCATGCACCGTCCCCATTTGGTTATCACTCCGGGAAGCTTTTAGGGCACGTGCTCCAGGTAAAACCCCTGTTTCGTCGGAGGCAGAGATCCACGCACCTTGCTACCTCACCGTAAATTCTGCCCCCTCCGCAAATACTTGGCTCATTTTGTGATTTCACACCTTCATGACAAGTTTCCGGCAAACTCTTCATGCGTCAGAATCATGCATGTCTTTGGCTACATTCTGATGGATAATTTCGTAAGTAATTTGGGCATGGTGAAATAGCCGTTAGGTAACTGAATGACACAGTGGTTTACCCTATGTTGCGTTGCGCTAGAAAGGCGATGTTTTTTCAGCGTTTTTTTTTTTAGAAGAAAACATACGCATTTATCACCCAAGCAGGTGGTTGCCCAAAAGACTCGTTCTTAACATGCTCTTCAACAGACCTCCACCGGACTGCGGTGGTTGACATGTAAACATGTTCCATGGCTTACCGTCAGCGACATGGTCCACATGTCGTCGAGTCTGGCGTTGCCGTCGTACCCGGCGAAGATCCACAGTTTGTTGTCGTAAACGGCCGCGCCGTGAGCCGACCGCGCCACCGGGGCCCTGCCCGGTCACGCCGCACAACACAAGCGTATCGTCAGGTCAGGGGCACGACACAACGTAAGGTCACACAAGATCAGGTGGCCTGCCGAGTGGGCACGAGTGTCATTACCCCAACCCGCCCTGGCCAAGTACGCCAGAAAACAGCGGCTTGTATATTGGTCTGATCGAGCGACTGGTAGAAAAATAGCCAACAATTCATCTGGCGGACGCTGTTTTTACCGATAGGCGCACATGTGGCTGATTTCACCGTGGCAGAATCGACTTTAACTTCGCCCACATTGCATCGGGTTACTCTCGGCCCCAACTTCCAGCAGCAAAAAGCAAATCGGAGGCGATTCCAAATCCGATCTTGGCACATCCAGCTCGATTCCAAAATCGATTACAATGGAGTCGATTCCGGTGACAGCAGTTCGGAGTATAAACCGTCCTTGTGCCTCGTAAAAGCATTCGTAAGACACAAATTTTGAAAATATCAGAGATATATACGGCGCAACAATGGTCGCACATACAATATGCTCCCACAGAGCTGTGTGGGAGTCTGGCATTTCTTACAATCATACGTCGTAAACGGTCTCTCCTTACAGGTCAAACGTCATGCATGGTTCTCCCTTACAAGTCGGCTCGGTTGGCTCAGTTGACTCATGGCGGTCTCATTCAACCCCGTTCACACATCTCCAACTCTCATCATTTGCAAAAGAGTCGATTGCACATAAAGCATAAATTTGGTTGACTTATGAAATGACAGAGTCCACCAAGACTCAATCACAGGTCTGCTCAGTCGCTGGCAGGAGACAGCAATGATCCCTGTGACGTCACGGGGTGAGCTCAGTATGTCTGCACATAAGCACAGCACGTCTTGTTGATGCAGGATGGCGAGTCGCGCAATGGACATGCCGTGATGCTTAGGGTAAACTGAGGGGAGGAGTTCCAACACACAACTGAGATCAGCCAACGCTCACCTATGGGGACAAAACATGCAAAAAACCAAGTGATCGTCGCGCTCCCCACAAATGTCCCAACGCTTCCTTAGAAGCCTTACCGCGAATCGACTCAGTTGTCACGGAGAGACATCAACTGTCGACGCTCATGCACACTTCACAAACACAGGCCTGGTCAACCACTATCCGTGAAATTTGTACCTGCCATGGAACTTCCACTCCACCCATTGTTCCGTGGAGAACTTGTATTCGTACAGATCGTTTCGGTTCCTAAGGTTTGAGTTGGAGTGTATATCGCCCGTGTAGCCTCCGAAGATTATCATCGAAGAGCCGAATAGCTGAAAAATGCCTGCGTTATGTGTCTGCTCATTTTGCTGGAATCAATGTCAGGTCAGTGTGTGCTATAGACAACTTTCTAAAAGGAGCGCATTTTCCGATCTGAACAGGAAGAGCAACATCAAACTGAATGCCATTAACAGGCTGCTGAGCAGAAAACAGCTCAGTTCACCCAAGGGCCGTCACCCTATCCCGGGTGGGGGTGGGGGTGGGGGGGGGGGAGGCGTCACCTACCACGGCTGAGTGGTGATACCGACACGCAGGGGGCGTGCCGTTGGACGCGCACTTGGCCCACGACTTTTCTTTTACGTCAAAACGCAGCAGATCGTTGAGCATGGTGCGCCCATTGTCGCCGCCGAACACGTAGATGCCGTCCTTGTAGGCCACCACTGTGTGCTTGCTCCGTCTGGTGAACAGACATTGGGAGACTGGGTTGTAGGGGGAGCAGCCTACTGCTGGCAGCTCCGTGCATTACCTTCTTCAACTCCTCTCATAGCATGCCAGTATCACACTTTTAAAAGCAGTTAAGTTGGCAGCCAAAATAGATTATATGTCTCTTGTATTATCTGCCATGAATGGATGACTTAGAACATGGGTGTGCTCACTGCTTAGCTCCCAGCACCCATGAACAAAAAATCAAGTGGCACTGGATACTGTTACTGTGTAAGCATGGTCAAGCACGGTCAAACTGTGCTGCCCCAGTACACACCTGTGCCTGCATCTCGGATATTTTGTGCAAGATGCAATATAAAGTATCTATTTAATCTCCATCTCACCTGTCACCAACAAACTTGTAGAGCTCTGGCATTCTGCGCCATCGATGTACTGTCTCGAATGGCCCAAAGTCCAGGGTGAGACAGTCAGCAGAGTCTGGCCAGACAGGGTCAAACTCAAGCCCTGATGTCCTTGATGCTGCCATTATCTTCCTCCCTGTTGTAAAAGAACAGACAACCTGTGATTACCCAGACATGCGGGATGTGATGTTTATAGCCATAATGTATGCCAAATTGATCATGTTTGCAAGATATTTATTCTTTACTCAGGAGAAATATGGGTGGGCAATTTATTTCAACTCAGTATGGGCCATGCAAGGCATACAGCAAAACAAGTAATGCATCCTGAGCCCTTCCTTGCACCATAATTTGTAATCCTACACATGACACATCACAGACCAGACACACCACTTTGTCACGATAAAGCTGAATTTTTCACAATTAAAAAACACAAATTTTGGCAACTGCACCAAACTGGTGTCAAAAACCCCTTCTAACATCATCTGAGAAATGCTGGGTCCCTCATCAAATGAGGCACCCATCGAATGAATAGAATGGGCATTTCACACCTTGAAATGTCAGCTACAACCTTATCTTAAGATGCAATAATTACACTTGCGATGACAGAATTAATATGCAATAGCAGTTGTCATGGCACTATTCATGTACACGTATGCGCGGCACTCAAACAGTAAGTGGATGGATAACAGAAATTGAGGTACAGCTTAACAGTCTTATCCTATTTTTCAGCCCCGAATAGTGAGTTGTCTCGCCCTGGTAATATCCTGGAACTGCTCCCTATTGCTTTTCGGGCATCGCCGAACCCCACCGGTATGCCATCAACACAAACAAGGCCGTGCAAAAGATGGCAGGATCATCGGGTGATTTAGGCTCCCCTTCTACTCAACGTTAGCGTGACGTCACTGGAGTCTTTTTTCAGCAGGCGCTGTGCGCGTTTCCGCGCGTTGTGTAATCTTCCGAACGAAATAATTGCTTGCCTGTTGTTTTCAGTCACCTTGGTTATTGCATCTAAAATTTGGATGGAAAATATTTTCATGCTTGTATTGATACTGACGTTGTCAACAAATGTTATCTTGTTCAGGTCAGGTCATGTAAGGCTCACTGTTCTCGTGCCTCAACCGCCGCTGTTTTTTGGTGTGTCATCGACTCGTGCGTGCTAACGGCCCTCGAGCCAGGCCAGCCTGGAGATCGAACTGCTCCGCGTCTCAAATCTGAACGTCCCGGCTAAACTTACCCGGCCACCTTGTGATGCGCTCGCTGTGAACCGCGGTACTTGGCGCGGTGTTTCTAAAGCAGGCCTCAGACACACATTCGGGAGACGACTCCCGCTTTAAACTCAGCAGCCTCCAAACAAAGTCCGGACCACGCGTTCCAAGGTGGCCACTGCGGCTTCAGCACGCTTAACACACAGATAGCTCGTGCGTCCTAAGGTGGCCGTTGAGGCCTCGACAAGCTCCATAGAACCTGGGCCAAGCGTCTCACTGTAACCTCACCAGGTTCCACCAAAAATCCCAGGCCACGCGTCCAAAGACGGCCGTCGAGATCTTATCAGACTCCTTATACAGTTCACCTCATGTCTTCCAAGGTGGCATAAGACTCTAGGTCAAACAAGCAGTTCAGTCCACTCGTCTCATAAAGGCCGTTGGCACCCCAATAAGGCGACCAGAGGCCCGTCCTGTTTTTTGTCTAAAGCAGCGAGAACAGAAGTCGCTGCGCTTCCTTCCTCTTCAGTCCTAACACGACGTAATCCTCAAACAGCTTAATGCCGACGGTGGGGCACCCCAGTGGACCGGGCTAGACAGTGACCACTGGCCAGTCAGGCGCACCCTAGGTGGTAACACCAGCGCGGGACCCAGAACAGCTACAAACTGCATGCAAGACGACTCACGCATCACTACCACCCATCCGCAAAAAGATGGCTGTGCGTAAACTCTGGAGTTTCAGGCGCGTGACATCGTTAACATCGCAAGCACCAGGTGAGCGCAGAGGTAGTTGCAGCAGTTTGCCGAACATCAGAGCGACCACGCCACCAGCAGCGTGCATGGTGTGATACTAATTGTGTCATGCCATCATGCAAATCACGTTGGCGCAATCGCGCGATCTACAGCCGCACGATGCTGGCTCGCCAGCACCGGACGCACCTAGCGCAACGGAAGCGTGCCGCACCAGCAGCGGACGGCACCGACAGGGAAAAACCCACACGTCTCAGCGAGTAGCTTGTAGTTTACTACTACCCTCAGCGAGAGTAGTAGTTTGAGCGGGGTCGCCGCACCCTTCTATAACAGGGAGGCAGCATTCGGTCGAGGGAGCAGGCAGTTGAGCCCATCAGCTCACCTGAAACCGCTCCAATGAGTTCGCCTGCACCACTCAACTCCCGTTACCGCCGGCGCACCACCGGCAACTGTCGTAGCTCAAAGTCCCGTCGCTGAGACGCCAAACGTCACCGGTAGCAAGAACAATTTCATAACCAACATGCCGCTGTGCTCTGCAAGCCTAGACGGCAAGCTATTAAAATGCAATGGCCAGAAAAGTGAGGGCGTGCACACCAGACTTATTCGCCATAGTGCGGCAGAAATATCGGGCTGCCTTCGTACCGATAACGAATATACTGTTAGTGGGAGATGTATATTGCCGGCCAGCCGATTGCGTAAATTTAGCGACGAGTATGACGCTTCACGTGACAATTGTACGTGACTAGCCGTTACAGTGCACTTCGATCTTACACGGCCTCACATCCCGTGAAAGTGCCGCCGCCGGTGGTGCGAATGAGTGGCGAGCGTGGCGAATGTGCTGTTTGCTGCTTTTTGTGTTAGATGCGCCATATGAGCCGTGCTCGGTCCGTGCCTGTCTACATTTCCCTTTGCTTGGTCTGTACTTGTCTGCGGGCCCGGCCGTGCTTGGCCCGTACTTGCCTTCATTCCGGCGGGCTCAGTCTACTTGTCTGCGAGGCCAGTTGTGCTCGGTTCGTGCCTGTACGCAGGGCCGACAGTGTTCGGTCCATATATGTCTGTTAAGTCACCGTGAGTGTCGAGCCACGAACGTTGCGTTTCTGCAACGTTTATGTGTGTTGCTGTACTTAACGTCAAAGTGGCATGCGAATAGAGTTATAGATAGCTAAATCGGGGTGCAGAACACGATATGTATCTGTGACAATTTTCTTTTTAGCCGAAACAAGGTTAGCTACACAACTGATGATTCTCTTTGTCTCAAACGAGCAGCAGTATGTTCCAATAACTGCATTCACCCCACCCCTGAGCATAGTATGTTTGGGCAGTATGCTGAAACAAAGGAGCAGAGGGCACACAGGGGTAAAGGGACAAACGACAACAAAGAAGTTCAAACAAACAATGGACAACACGTGCGCCTGCGTAAGCCTGGTCCATGGTTAGCTGACAAAATATGGGTTTTCCGTGTTAAGTACAGCTTCCCGCAACACTGTGCCGCTTTATCACGAAAAAAGCGATTTACGAACAGCGCTCAGGGTAGGACGTTAGCCGACTCCCGCATAGGCGCAAGGGCGACGAAAGTTCTTCTAAGTTGGGGGGGGGGGGGGGGATGGGGAGTGATAGGCACTAGTTGCATCGTTCCAGTAAAGCCCCATGGCATAAAAGCTAAATTTTAGACTGTTGAGGAATTATCCCCTGCCGAGTGCCCGCACTAGTGCCCTAGTGTAGGAATATTTACTTCCATTGCCGATTGAATTTTAAACGACTTTGCTGAATATCAGCTCGTAAAGCATATGCCCATCCTTGCTGATTGGTTGGTGAATATACGCATTCGCCATAAATCATCTTCTTGTTACTGGGAAGAAGGTAGCCCAGTATTTAATCTGCATATCACCAAAAGTCCACGCGTGCACGTTTGCACTTCTTACGCTGATAACATTTTAACTGCTAGGCACATACATGCACATCTAGTACATTATCATTCTCCCTCTCTGATATCTTGAACCTAATCGTCTAATCGCAGATACTCAAACGGTTATTGGTAATCCCGGTCAACTCCAACTAGACATTGATTTCACATACATGACATGCTCGAACAAAATCATTGCAGTCTTGAGTGACTTTAGAGCAACTGAAACTGTTGTTCTCAAACTAATATACAATAGTATACCTACAATGTTGGAATATACAATACCAACAATATGCCTACAATATAGCAAGTATACCTACAATACTGGCCGTGTAGCTGTGTCAATTGGCTGAAGAGTGAGGTGTATATCATTCTTCACTTATCTGAGCAGCTCCTTTCACATTTATGCTTGCAAAGTACTGGAGTGAAGCATTCTGTTCAGATTGTGACACACCTGCTTTGCTCGCCATGGACGGATGAAAGAAAGCTGAATGCACCATCGCCGGCCACCGTCTCCTATACAGCACGTGCCAATTTCGACGTTCTGCTTAAAAATTTATGCATCGAGGACTGAGCGATCAAGTGGTGGCGTTTCGACGTCGCAAAGAAGTGAATTTGTCACCCTTTGGATACAGTTCATGTCTGAATGTGATTTTCCGCAGAAAATCGAGTAAATGGGTGGTAAGGGCAGGAAATGAACCGGTACATGCGGTGATGTAAATTTCGCCGCGACCTTGGCGACAGCTCCGACGGCAGCGTGTTGTCTTCGGCGCCGTTTTTCCAAGCGCCGACATTACCGACTTGCCCGACGATTACTGGCGCAATCGTGTGTTACACAATTTCGTGTTACTCACGTGAAATACGGACGGTACGCTGGTCGATGCTTTTAAGATGGATTCACGCCCCCATCGGCTCTGGCTGCCGAGTTGTGGCATAAAACGTGAAAAACCGTCGAAAACGGAAAATCCATCTTCAGCATTCTGTGCACGTGACACGTTTGTGGTGTCACGCCATGTGGCACCACAAACTTGCCAACACCAGGTTCTTCATTCATTTTCTTGTCGAGCTGTGCAAATTTCGTGTCGCTCACACCCCTCGTGGCTGAGCTTTGGCCACGGTTTGGAACGGCTGCTTCCTCATTTCTTGAGGGTTGCTTCTCCAGGCGTTCGTCAATAAAATCTAATGGGCCTAAAAACGGCACTCCCGAGTGCCACGCCCAACCCTAGACTGTACCGGCTCGTGAACTTTGGTGGGAAGCCGCCTCCTGTGCACATACATCGTGTGCAAATTTGAGCCCTTGTCGCCCACCGTTAAACCTGCAGACGGGTCAACGTAAAAAGGCGACAACCAGACCGACAGACCGGACAGACAGAATGACCGAAACACAGAAGACAGAGAGACAGAAGGAGAGAAAGACAGAAAGATAGAAAGATACACCGACAGAAACACCTTACTTAAATGCAACCGCAGCGACGCAGCAAAAAGCTAAAGATCATTTAAGGCGCACAACTCCAGTCATCATACGCCTCCTTTCCAAATTGAAATCAACAGATGTTCAGGTTTTAAATGCCGCCCTCCAATGCCGAAACTTCAAGGGAATCCGTTCTGATCGCCGCTGTCAGCGCCTGTTCCCATACGACGTATTTATGTGTCACCTGTCAGTTATACTGGGATATTCATTTGGCACACTGCAGCGATTCCAAAACGTATATCGTGAAAATTACGTGGGTGCTGTACCCATAGCTGCCTGCATCGGTTCAAAATACGGCTGAAGAACTGAATACGGCCGGACGCCGGCTCACGAACAGCGCGTGCGATTTCAGTCGTTTTACTCGCAATACTCGCGGCGGTGACCTGGAGGTCGAGCGGCAGCGTTTCGACGTCGCGAGCAAACGAAATCATACAACGACGGAGCACTTTTTCAGGATTGCCCATTCGACGTATGAAAAATTTTCCTGTTTTTTCCTGGCCGCCCTGTCTATGTCATAGACATTCGAGACCACGTGAGAGGGGCTTAGGAAGTTGCTAATGCTTACATAGACATTCAGATATGGACGGTAATAATTTGATAACAAACCTGTTAAATGTTAAGGCTACACTTAACCTCAACCATTTTGACTCTTCCAAACTATATTGCCTCAGCTGCTTAGAGTGTCGTAAATAACCATGATAAAAATACTCTCATCATTCCCCATTCTCACGACATGTTTGAGATATTGATGACCCTAAATTGGCATAGATAGCACGGTCTGGAAATGTGTTTCAGAGCTTTTCCGCGCAGAAACCTTTTCATTGCATTTGCCGTGTTGCATAAAACGAAAAATGTAACGTACTCGCGCATACATGGTCTTCACAGTTTTATGGTAACGTAGTCGTTGACGCATGGTTACAATGCGAAACAAATTCACCATCATCCACTCAAGCGACCGAACAATGTGTTTGGAGCTAAGAAATATAGAGATGCAGTTAGCTTCCTCCTGATCAAAGGGCGGGGCACAAAAGCGCAGCAGTAATGCTCATTAGAAGTGCGCGGTAATATGATCGTGCACCATCGTAGCAGTTAACATCAAAACCATTGCTCTGTGATTGCCGATTTTACTTTAAATCTAATCTCTGATTGCACCATGAAACTATAAAGGTGTTTACGTTTGGGCCGTGGCTAATTAGCTCGGAATGCTTCTCTCGCCTTTCGTGATGAAGATGTGGAGCTTGTATACCCGTGTTTGTTGGCCCAGCCCAGCTGTCGCCTTACCAGTCTGAAACCATTTGTTTCAGCTTTTATTCTGTGATACCAATCCCCGTACCATCGCATTTTGGTTAGACGATGCTGTGATGTTATCATGGGGCCTAATCACGTAGAACCATCGCTACGGCAGCGTGAAAACGCTCTTATTCTCGGGCTGGTGACCTTTCCATCGCTTGTCCTCCCACCGCCGATCCTCCCGCCGTTGGTCTTACCACCGCTGGTCCTCCCGCCGTTGGTATTACCACCGCTGGTCCGCCCGCCGCCGGTCTACTTTTGGCCTGACGGGGCGGAGGAGGCCGGCGACCGATCAATAAGTCGCGGTTACGAGCAACCTATCAGATTAATTCATCTAACGCAGGCACCAGAGGAAAAACATCGATTGTTACGACTGCTACAGAGCCATAACGGGTTTTTGACATAACATAATGTTTTTTTTCAAAAGACCCTCAATAACCTCGCATCATTAACTCTCGTCATGACAGGGGGGTTCAATTCGAGACCCCCTCCCTTCTCCTACACCGAAGAACTTTTCAAGAAAACCTCTCCAGTATGTCGTGCAATCGCTCCCAAAACTCTTAAAGGACAATGGCTGTCCACTGTGCGAGGTTTGACACCAAAAACGTTCCTCGGCGGTTTCGATGAACACTGCACAGCGATCTACAGCCCACACTGGAGACGAGTGGGTATCAACCGTGCTGCCGAACGCACGTGGCGAGCCAAAAATTGTTACACTAACGGAGCCATATTTATCATAAATCAGGGATCAAAACACCTAAACCATACACTGTTGTACTAATCATTACACAAGTAGCACGTCTGCTTACATTTTCTGTCTCCTCAAGACATAGTCTCGTATGTACTAGGAATCCAAAGCTGAAAAGTTCAAGGTTCATAAAAATCTAACCTTCGGGCTCCCATATTGGATACAAATTCTTGACAGAGCAGCATTTAATTTACTGCCAATCACGAAATTTCGTTGGGACGAAGCCAGCAATGTTTTCAGCTAGTTTTATACAGCTTTTTTAGTTTGGAAATGGAAGGGCATGGTTGCATCGACCCGCACTCTGACAGTTCGCGTTATGAAAAAGGCGAATCACGGGATGGTCATGTCATTGCAGGCCAACAGAGGGCTCCTCATGTATTTGATGCATCTAAAACATGCCACAATATATGATAATTTACAGGAAATCCCAAAAATAATCCGGCTTTAGCCTACCCAAAAAAACATCGCTTTTTTCCTAAGAACTGGTAAAGTATTCCTGTCTGATAACTACTGGTGCTCAACTAGTAACCCAGCGTCGATGCGCTGCTGCTGATGGTCATCTGACAGGTTGCTAACATGACGCCGACCATCAACCCCCCTCCCCCCCCCCCCCAATCCCACCTCCCTTTGAAGCTACCTGTTGGGATGGCGCACACGTGCGAAACCAGTCGCTTCCAAGGCTCATAATCTACTCTCTCCTCGGTTACCGACTATGGGACTTGGAACCAATCCACTGGTTTTTCCGCTAGCTCTATATAGCTCTATCTTTCTTAGTTTGGGAATAAGAGGGGGGGGGGGAGGGTCGCATCGAACCCATCCTCACAGTCTGTGTTATGGAAAACGGCGAGACAAACAACCTGGCATTTACGACGCTAACCACACCATGTATGTGAGCCATGTGTTTTAAGTGCATTAGGATTAGTAAGATCATTTATCCGCATATAGGCGGCATCGTTCTTACCCCTCCCCTCCCCCCCACCACCGTACTGTTCTATACCACAAAGACGGGCGGGAGAAAATCCCGCTTTTCCGCGCTACACCTGCAGGTTGCATGACCTCGTCTGACCTCATGCGGCGCCGTTCCACAGCCCGTGATCGTGGAGGCGGACGAACTGACCGTGTGTCAACGGCTGGAGGCGGCCGTCAACCGACACCAGCTGGTCCGGTCCGGCGGCGGCAACTACGAAGGTGAGTCGGATGTCCGCCACGCGTGCGGAGCTATCACTGCACGTGTCACACCGCAGGCCTGACCATGACGTCACAGCAGAACACCTAGTGTGCGTGACGCTTTGGCGGCCAGTCCAACCCTGTGACTTTCTCTGTTGCAGTGCCGTGTCCGCGGCCGGGTTGCCCGTCTCGTGTATGCGAGGAGCATCAGCGGCGCACGCGGGCCTGGTACGAGCTGCCGCGACTCGTCGTACCCACCCGATTCATCGTCGCCGACCCGGACGGCAGCAGCGGCTTGGAACGCGGCACGCCCGGCCTCTTCTGCGCTGTGCGACGCCTACATCGCCGTCAAGGTCGGCCAGCGCTGGGCCACGCTGGAGCCGCTGCTGCGTGCGCCCGACAGTCGAGACGACTGGCGTCCGGTGCTCTCGCCGTCCGACCGCACCACGCTCTACCTGCTCAGCCAGTACGTGCACGGCGAGCACGAGCGGTCGGATGCTGCCGGCGAGCCGCCCATCGTGCCCACGCCGCTCGAGGACTCGGCGCTGTTCCTCTGGAGCCACTCTCAGGCCATTGGCCTAGTGGCGCTCAAGTGGCGCGGTCAGTTGATCGACGGCGGGCTCGAGGCGTTTGCCATGGACGTGGTAGACATGGTGGCGGTGAGGTGCGCGTGCCGGCGCCGCGGTCACGTCACGCGCCTATTAGACATGCTGCTGGTCGACCGGCCGGACACGACGTTCGGCCTCACGAAGCCGTTGTCGATCATGTGGCGGCTGCTGCTGCGCTACCTGGCGGCGCGGCCGGCACTGCGACCTCGCGTCTGGCTCGTGGAATGGGCCGGCCACGAGGGCTTCCGCACCAACGTGTGGCAGAAGTTCCAGCGCCGCAGCTGGCACGACTCCGAGTCGTCGTCGTCGTCGCCAGCGGCGTCGCCGTCCGACGAGTAGCGAGCGCCGGCAGGGCACCGGAGGTCTGAGGTACTGTGCGGGGGTCGACCTGTTGTTCGGTCTTTCCGGTGAGATCTGTCCTGCATTTGTCTGAAGTAATCGTCACTTAGCGATGTAGAGATATGACGTCATAGTACATCACTCGATTCGTTTAGTTTGGTGCGTGACCGCCCGGCGGTGTGGCCTATCGCACTTCCCAAGCTGCCCATGCCATCGCCATTGTGCGTCCCTGGTGGATTTACTTCCCGCTGTATTCCAGGAGGTATGACCGTGAGCTTTCGCTCGCTCATGTATGCGCGTGTTTATGTCCGGCATCGATCAGGCCGTGCGAGCTGGCACCCGCTGCTACCCGCGACGACATGCCGGCCGCGCGGAGCCCCTCAGGCTGTATTTCTTCCATCCTTGTTGCGGGTGTTACTGTGGCTGTGTCGCTGGAAGGCGCCTTTACCGTTGTACAGTGCAGGTCCCGTCTCCCTGTAACCGCTCACCTGGCTCACAGAAGCTCTCGCTACCAGCCACAGCGGTGTTGATTGAGGCAGGGAAGGTCGCGCTCGTTTTGGACTCGGTCTCACCGCTGCGTGGATGGGTGGATGGTTCGTTCCGAGTGCAGTGTCTGGTCTGTACGATCCCCGGAGGTTGCCTCCGACGCCGCCTCTGCCCAGTGTATGTATGGTCATTATCTAAGTGTTTTATCTCTAGAGACGTGATGGTACATGTACATTGCGAGTCATGCTGGGTTTTGTGGTAGAAGAGGCGGATGTGTTTTCTCGTGTGTCGATGACATCGTCTCAGTATCATTACAATACATAATCGCATCTTTACTATCCTTTTTGGGGGTGCGAGCGAGGAGTGCCTGGTATGACCATGGCAGCCTACCATCCGGCAGACAAGACAGTCGTGTCCGCTGCCGTCGGGTATCCAATGCCCGGTCTGGCTCACTCTTCCAGACCGCACGGGTCGCCCATGCAGCCTGTCTGGGGACCCACGCCACCAGCATCTCATACCGGTTCGGCTGGTGGCCCTCATTTGGACAAGCACGGGACCCAGGCGGCGGACGACCCCGCGACGGCAGGTGGAGAGGAAAGCTGGTGGGGTCGGAGGTCAGGTCCGCTGCGGACGGCGCCGACGCGCGTGGCGGCATCCGGCTGGCCAGTCCAGGCTCTGTCTTGCTGAGCAGGGCGTGCGTGGCCGTTAGCTGTGGGACAATGCTCGTGCACGTGCTGTAAGCTCGAGGATCTCCTGCCAGGCTGGGCACTAAAACGTGGCGATATGCAAATCACCGTCTGCTCTCGGAGACAAACCATCTGTTTTTGTTTTGCTAGTGATAACGATAAATCAAGTACATGCGGCCAGTCTTTAGTTGCCAGATTCAAGCATATACCAAGTAGGTCTACCTAAGCACTAGTGAATGCATTCATCATTCATTCATCTACATGCACGAGTGAATGCATTCATCATTCATGCAGGAATGAATTGCGTAAATAAGACATGCAGAGTAGAATACAAATAAGAAAGTAAAGCGAGCTGATATAACTGATGTTTTGGTATACTGACTGATCATGTCACACAATATCAATACGTGCTGCTCGCAAAACTTATGATGCCCAGCAGTTGAAAACCGATAATCTTACACCTAACGTAAAGTAATGTTAGAGCCATGTCATGTGGGATGGCAAGTGCTCCTCCTTTTTTATTTCATGATCCAATCGCTCCATCGAAAACAATGAATTGTGGCTTTTCCCATCAATCTGACATGTACGAAATATATTATCACCCTACATTGCCCAGGCACGGCTACAGGCCTGATTTGTGGAAGAGCTGCAATCACAAGACACTGTATGGGCATCACGATATTTTCATACGTGTGTTTTAAGGCATTTGTATGCGCTTCTGAAAGCCGGTGGGTGGGTGGTGACGGTTTTCGCATCCCGTAGCATAGCCTACCATTTGCCTATTGAAGACCGAATTGTCGTCGGCGCTGTATAAAGTACGCAGGGAGAGTCATGCCTTGAATCAATCGTGGTTTTGGTGTTGAAATCGATGGTGCTCCCTCATACAATAACTGTAAGCCTAATACAGGTTGTTCTTGGCAACAGACTCGCCGTAACTTTGATTTTATTGCCATGAACTCCAGCTTTTCTTGATTGAAGTGGACTTATGAGACAGGAACATTAACAAGATACAAACAAGACGTTTATGTGCCTTATTGTATCATGGAAAAGTGCTGAATATGAAAAAGGATCCTGCAAAAGGGAATAAGATGCCACACATTTCCGTTGAATGGTGTGGTTTACCAAAGCTCCTCCGAAAATTAGACAATCCTGTATTGTGTAAAATTCGAAGAGGAGCGAGATGAGATCAGAGTGCGAGTCACCAAGAAGTGTTTTGGGACCAAATGCAATGCGACATGCTAATGTGTAGTTGATGTCTGATGAGAGCCTGACGAGATTGATGATAGCCTGGGCAATCAAGGAGAAAGTGTGAAATCGTTTATGGGACGCGCATGGATGGCAAACTGTAGGTGGCGCGCCCTCCATTATAACAGAAAAATGCACGAGCTTGATATGTCCGATGCGAAGACGTGCTGACATTATTTCTTTAAATGTGAGTCTCGATAACATGTTAGCCAACGTGATAGAGTAAGCTTAATGGTGTTAAAATCTGGATGAGGCCGTAAATTCCACTCATGTTGAAGAAAGCGTCGGAACCTTGGCATTGCATTTGTAACTACGTCTTGTATAGGAACAGAGAGTGTATTTCTTACGGTTAACCACGGGCTGTGCTTGGTAAGCCGATCAGCGGTTTTGTTGCCAGGAATTCTTGTGTAGCTAGGCATCCTCAGCATTTTGAGGTCCTTTTGGGCGTAAGTGATGCGATGACGTTCCGGATATCGGCAATGAGTGGGTGTGATGTGCTGGGTTGAGTGTTGAGGGCATGCAGAGTAAAGAGAGTCCGTCCAGATGATGGCTTGTTTGGTATTAGAGAGCCTAATGTGTCTGATTGCAGCGAGAATGGCCATCAGTTCAGTAGTGGAAACGGAGCGGAAGTCGAAAATGCAAAATGCTAGTTGGTATTGGCGCGCATGAAAGATGGCTCTAGTTTTTTCCTCCTGCCTGGAGCCATCTGCATAGCATAAACGGTACTCTGTGAGTGCGTTTGAGTTCCAAAATGCGGGAAGATTTTCCAGTGGAGGGTATTTTGTTTCCGTTTCGAACGAAAAAGATTAAGCTATAGGAGAAAGAAAGCAGACAGAAGACGTCAACCGGCGGTTCACGCCAGTACGCTTTATAACATGGAGTTTGCATAGCGCGGATGCCAGGGATTTCGGCGGCACGTCTGACGCAGACATGACAAAACATACTCTTATATTTTTGTAGCGTCCCTGTTCATAGGTATGTAGTACTTACAAATTGATTTACATTGCTCACTGAGCTTGTTTCCAGTGCTTGCAGAACTTTTAAGGCCTACATATCTCAACGTGATCCAAAATGAATGATCCTTGAATGAAATTATCCTCAAAGCTCGCGTTACGTAATGCAGCACTGATGTAAACAACAATTGGACAGCTGGCATCCAACTCCCTCAACCAATGCGGATTGCTGATTCCCAGGCGTAGCATTTTTCTAGTTTCTGGGTGAGGGGCTAAAGGCGTGCGCTGAAGAAATGCGTATAAAGGGCCTCGTTTGATATAGCAAATTTTGTCTCGGTGGAATATATGTGGTTTACCTATTACATGTTCAAAGAATTTCATGAAAAAAATATTTTCCTTGTCAGAGTGTTCAGTACATACCAAAACCTCACTGCAACGTTTAAAAAAGAAAATATAAAGCAACTTCTCAGTGCATTAAGTCGTCGTACAAACGGCAATTATAACTATATTTTTTAATCATCCGAGTAGAGCACCAGGATGTGTTGCCATCTGGACCATGAGGCAGATAATTTACAGAGCTCAGGCAATTTTCACCGCTCGCACTGCTTCGCAGTTTTTCGTTAAGCGGGAAAGATCGGGCATGGTGCGACGCGCCCCTACGCCTGCTGTTTCTAAAATAATGAAGATAGAGGTTTGCAGAAAACACTAGGTGATTGATCTCAGCCAAATTTCGCGATTAGTAATAGGTTGCATTCGGATATGTTAGTATTGGACCAAGGGCAGCCAATTCTCGTACGTGGTTGGGGGCTGGAGGGCCAAGCCTCGGGTCCATCGACCCAGCCCCCAATTTTTTCTTAACGGATTCGGCCTACTTTGTCGCCGACCAAATTTTTGGAGGAAAAATTGTCGCCAGTAGCGTAGTGCGATACCAGATGACGAACTGGTCATTAAGTCCATGCCCAGCAGCGTCATCAGTTATCAGCTTATCATCGAAAGTCTCTTTCATCACTGTAATTTTCAATATCATGCACATAATCGAAACGTTCAGTCATACACCGCTCTTGAGCGAATGTCAGGATAAGTGCTGCTGCTAGGAAAGCAAACGCACCTGTCCTAGATTAGTGAGATAGCCCAATCACAACACGAGCTTTCTTCCATCCTCGGGACTTGCCGGGGTCTCACGTTTAAACTCGATCTACGGCTGGCTTTGCTTTCCTCGACCGCAAAAAAACAGCAAAGGTCCTCAATAGCCAGGGCAGCAGAATGCATGGCGGATTTCGAAGCAGTAGCAAGCGGCACTGGAAATGACGTCAAATATGGGGCTTCCATGAGGCCATCCCCTCCCCTTATGAAAATCATGTTTCAGCTTCGAGCCCCATCTCAACTGCTATCAAAGTATCCACCTTAGGCATGCTAACTGTAACACAAAACCATCCTCTCTGAACTTAATTTACTGACCATGATCTATAGGCTGATATCTCCCCTAATCACACATAACAATTGGCATTAAAATTATATTGCTTTATGCTGCCCATGCAGGCTGCGTATAAGGTAGGCTGTCTGCCTTCACAGCCTGCACTTAAATGTATATAGTGATTAGGCCAATGGTTCCATCAGGACAATTTGCAATTCAATGTTAGCAAAAACAGTAATGAAACATACCATATCTGCATCCATGCAATTCTATGCTCACAAATGCAAAGAAAATGTGCCGATCAATGAGCACTGCAGAATAAATGACTCCAGAGCTTCCTTGTTACAGTAGGGGTGCTATCATCAGGATATGGCCAACATTGCCCCCAGGGACAACTAAATGACAACCTTTCACTGACCTCATAGGACAGTTGCACCACAATACCAAGAAGATCACGCCGTTTAAAGTAAAACTCTTGATGAGGGGGAAACAGCAATGAAACCTGCACACCCTCCTCATTGCCTAGATTTCCTGCACCACTCCACTCCTCACTTTCATCACCTTCTCATGGCCTACATTATTGGGTATCGTATAGATTTCCAGCAACCAAGACTCATGTTAACAAAAGGTTAAACCGTTAATAATCGCTTAAAATATATCAAAGCATCGATGAAATAACTGCATTTCAAGCAAGGGAATAGTTTTTGACAATAGATTAGGGAACAGTGAAAATGTAAGGTACTATATGCAATGCACTTGCAAAATATGGATGTCTCCCAGATTAGCGCGCTTCTTCACACTTGGGGGGGGGGGGAGGGCTGGAGCCCTGAACTGAATAAAAAGAAGGAACACCCCTAAGTTAAAGATCTACGTGGCTGGCAACCATTCTCATTCGCGACAAGCACAAAAATGACATAAATTGGTATTTCAGAACTATTGTCACCTGTTATTCTCCTTCACAATTAGTGCCATTAGGCTTCGACATCAAATCCACGGCTCTTTAAAAGAGAACAAGGCTGGAGACTTGTGACTTCTTCAGTGAGTGAACAGCCATTTCGGTGTCTCGAAACAGCGGTTTGGATAGTCGCAGGTCAGTTTCTGCCTAGATCGGATCATCCCGCCGACTTACCCTGAGCTGTCAATGCCTCTCGTCGCTGAGGACAGGATGATAAATCACGGCACAGTCAACGAAGTAAACAAGGCCAGAAATTCAACCTCAGGCAGGTATTCATCACACTGCAATGCGAAGGTCACTTGCAGAGTTAGACTACATTGAAAGTCACCGCCCACTTCGTGCCAGTCGCACCGCAACAATTGAAACACGCTCTTGCGGCCAGATGGACCCCCATATCTAGATCTTTTTCAACACTTTATACTGTCTAGTTTGAGACACATAGAGTCGGCTGTTAAAAACAGCGAATCGACCAACCGGCCGGGCCATTGGAAATACACTGATTTGTCGTCAACCTGTCACCGAGTCGGCCGACCAACTATAAATCATAGCATATCTTGTCGCCGGGTTGGAATGACACCTAAAATATATACCAGGGTGTCGTGGAGAAAGGTAAAACGTTTCAACAGAAACGTCTGTTTGCATTGCATGACAGAATTTATTACCATAGGGGCATAACATCTATGTCTGGGGACCTCACGTCATGTTTTGCATAGTGTGCTGTATTTTTTCGTCTTCGCCGCCACCAAAATTTGCTGTCTAAAAACATTTTTGGCACCAAGCTTCGCGTAAATATATGCATTTTTGTCGCCGGCCTCATCCATCAAGTCGGCAGGTTTTACCACCCCTGTCCCTGAGCTACGCGCCCCCGCAGATGTGCATACTACTTCGTGCAGACCATTTCAGCATCACCTGGGCATCCATGGCTCCAAAACAGCGTCATTCAGTTCCGGTCGTTGCACTGGCCATGCAGAGATTTAGGCCAATAAGAATATAAGCGCCGAGTCGTTCATATCCGGTGTTCGTGAGTGCCATTTCCTGATAAAGTTGCCTGAATTGGCTCTAAATCCATGATGTACAGGGTACGGAAACGCAGCGCAACGCTGACGTATTGACGGAGGGGCATATTTATGAAATCGAGAAACTGTTATGAGATATATATGATATATATATATATATATATATATATATATATATATGTATATATATATATATATGAGATATGTTGGAAAAATACTGTAGAAATTGCATGTGCTATTGATAAGACCGCCACATGCATGCTTATTATCAAATTGTTGTTGCGCTGCCGGAGGTGTGCGTAAATGTTCGTTGAATTGATGTATGTCATATTATACAAGCCATTTTGATTTCATGTGGACTAGGTCTTCATCAGCATAACAAAGTGATAAATGACTTGTCAACAAAATGGGTTTTATTTAAATGCGTAAGATTGCACATTGTCGAATACTATCAGTATTTACTGCACGCACTGATGCACCTGAGGCCTGAAATCCTTTGAAGCTTGAAAGTCTGGGGTCATTCCGAAAGCACATTGGTCACACGATTTCAGACGAGGCGCAGCTTCATCCTTATATTGTCCCAAAAGCGGAAGTCTATAAAAAATTACAGCATTTTTTCAATCAAAGGCGTCAAGTATTGATCCGAGTTAAACTAAGCGTAACTGCGTTTTATGCCGCTGGTGTTATATTTTTTGACAAAAATAGTTGCCAAAGAGGCAATTTACAGACACCGCTTGTCCAGGAGCCCGTTGGTTGTAAACATAACGCATATTACCGTGAAGAGATACCAATCATGGCGGAAGCCCAGCTTCGGTGGAACGCTGATATTATGCTGACCACATTCATGATGTGGCGGAACGCGTAGTGGTAGGCTCGCCTTCCGGAATAATTGTTCATAAATGGTTCGCCAACGAGGGATATTTAGCCGTTGGCTTGATAATGTCAGCTCGGTTGCAGGGTAGTCGACAGTTGTGTAGTCGCGCGGCGCGATCAAGATCCTTTCGTGCTATTTGGATGACGCATTGATGCGAAATGGATATGTGAAAGACGTATTGCAAGAATGAGATGATGGGCTAGCCTACCCTCGGATGAGGCCAGGAAGCTGGCTTCGCCTTCAGCCTTTTTCCAGCATAGTTGAAGCACAAACGCTTGCAGCGATTCCAAATTCTCACAATCTCTTTGCCTATTAATTTGACATCCTTTGTGAAAATTTGAAGTTTTGGTCCGCCAAGGTCAGTGACTTAGGTCTGGTCAAAAGAGGTTAGCTTCTGAAAACTTTGACCATGCATAACTTTTGTGCGCGTGATTTGCATTTGCTCAAGCATCCTATAGTTGTAGAACATGAAGATGCCTACAGTTTGTTTACTTCAGATTTTCGAAACAGGCGAGGGCATCGACATGAGGTGAGGTAAATTTTCGCTCTTGTAGAAGTATGAAACCAGAAGGTGCACGTAGCTTGAGCCTACCAAATGCAGCGCAGCAGACAATGCCTTTTCTGTTACCTGCCACCAACCAGCTCCCTCAAGTCTCAGCCGTAAGGCTAGCATATTTCACCTCAGCAGACAATCTTTCACCGATTTTATGTTAGGATATGGGAATGTAGGATGTCTTTACCATGCAATATCCTCTGGTTCCTAGATGAGACTTGTGGTTCAGTCCAGGATGAATAATATTGTGTTTGCTCCGTATAAATTGCAATAACAAAATTTGTGCTGATTTGGCAAAAAGCTTTATAGCTAGTGCTGCGTGTTTTCTCAACACCCTGAAATGGCCTATTGATTTGCATGGGGTGTGCTGTGTTTCCTCATGTTACCATTTCCATTTGAGCCATACAACTCACTGACACAACATTGTTCGAAATGACTGACTCATGATTCAACTCATGAAATTTACGAAGAATGGGATTTAGCTCATGACTCTTGGCGGCATTTTTCTAGTGAATCAGTTCAGCTCACGACTCATCCCAAAACGACTGATTCGTGAGTCGATTCATCATTCAGCTCAAGTCGAGCACAATTCTGTCCAGGGAAGCTTGCTTCACTTGTCTCATGGTCAGCTATTCCTGCCATAGGCAATAAATCGAATGCATTTCAAAGTTTGGGCATTGTTAGCTTAACATTTACAAATTCATGTGGTGTGTTATTTGTTAGAGAACAACCATACCCCTAATATTGGATGGGATTAGTGCATGCGAGGGACCACCGTGGCTCATTGCTGCACTCACGTCTCTTGTCCGTGTTTCCGAATGGTAGGAACATTCTCTTGCAAAAGGCGTTTTTGCTATTCAGCTCCCCATTTTATGCAGGTTTTAAGGCATCACTCCGGAATATACGTCGATTGAACCTTTCATTGTAGTGGCCTTTCGCCGCATTATGACTTCCATGTTTGTCTTCTCGTAATAATGCGATGACCTTTTTTGTTCATATCACCCCTTGACAGCGTAGCAGTAACGGCCCGCCTGCACACAGAGTGATGGTCATGATACGGTTCGGCACAAATACTGAATACAGTAAACAAGAATATACCACAATAAACAAATACAAACTTGGAGACTGTGACCTAATGCTTTCGGTTGGAATGGTATCGAGCTATAAGCTGCCACTGCAAAATCGTTTGATGTTGTCTAGTGTTATCATCTATAATAATATAATTCATTGATAGTTTTGTAGAATATATCGCTTATAATACAAATATAATAATATTTTAATATAATAAAATACAGTTTATAACATAACACATAATAGTATAAACTATAATTAATAATTTATAAATATAATTATGATTAATTTATAATATATAATTTAGTAATCGTTTGATGCTGGCGGGACGGCAAAGGGAAGTTCACGACATCGAGGACCAGATTGCCTTAGCCCTACGGTGTGCCATGCAAGAAATTCAATGAAAGATCGCGGCTGCTGTTTCCCCCTGCCCTCAATGGATTGATTCGCCGTCCCCCAGTGGACAACATAACAATGATCAGGGTGGGTGGGACTAAGGTGCTATCACACAGACGCATTGTGCCATTTCACGTCACATTCCTCTCCTAGACAATAGCGTATGTGACCTACTCGCCGTTCCGGGCAGGCGGAGGGCAGGGGATCACACCAGATGGTATGCTTGAATGTAAAACGTTTCCCACTTTTAGTTGCACACGTATCCACTGAAATGCAGCATGATTCCGACGTTTTACCGATGATGAGACAACGCACGTCCTAGGAGTGGTGTGTGGGATTTCCGCGGCGGCACACGGAGCGTGGTTATCCGAGACTTGTGATCGCTCTGCGTCGTTGCGCGCGACGTCCGCTCTACACGCACAGACAGCCTCTCTCGCGCCAGCGGCTTCTATTGTCAGATCGTGGCATATGCCGAGTACAGGCGGGTACGATGGAAGGCGGCGCGGCAGCCAGCAGCCCGGGGCACGCGGGGCGCCACCGCTCCGAGGTTGGCACACAAAGCACGAACGCACATTGGAATGGAATGCAAATAAATACTGTGCATGATACAGGGACACACGGCCGCGCCGGGTCGACCGGCGGCGCGCGCCGGGCTCCGGTGAGGCCTGTGGTGAGGCCCGCGCCGTGCTGACTGGGGGCAACACTTACGACCGTGGATGACGTCGGCAACAGCTGCAGCACACACCGAGCACAAACGGCACAAGTGATAGTTGAGAGTGGTCCCGTTACATTTAGAATATGTGCTGTCAGCTGCGAGGCCGGTGCTCCGCTCGTAACAATAAAAAGGCAAAGCCCATTTTGAAGTCGTGACGACGACCGTAAGCACTGGCTGTCACCGCCTGCCGGGACAGACTCCCGATCAGGCCGTTTATGCGGTGCAGGGAGATTCGAGAAGCGACAGCTCGGGCTCCGGCCGTCGTAGCACAGGGGGCAGCACCGGCGCGGGCCTGGACGGGCGCGCCGCTCCGACTGGGGGTCCGGCGCCGCGCCGGCCGACAGGCGAGCACGAGGGCGCAGGCCGCTCCCGCCGGGCCGGCCCGGCCCGACACACACACAACGAACACTACAGCTATCTACCGATGCAGATGTACGATGACGGTTTTGATTTAAACACTGATATTGACACGGCGCTGCGCGGCGGGCCGTGGGCGGACGGCTCAGCACGGTTGACCAGCGCGGCTGCCCAGCACGACGGACCAGCGCGGCGGCCCACCACGGCAGCCTGGGGCCAGCTGGCTGCTGCTGCGTCCAGGGCGTTCCAGCGGAGGCCGAGACCGGGCCTCAACTTCTAAGCCGTGTCAGGGCTCTGCAGGGAATGGCGAGAATTGCGTTCGAAAGGCCTCTGCACTCGAAATGACGCGCTGGCGGGCTGGGAAGACGCATTGCTGGCCACGTCGACCGCTGGTGCTACAGACGAAACGCTGCTGAGTATGGCCACCAGCGAAAAAAGATCACGAATTTCTGGACAGGGAAGCGGGATGCACCGGTGGGTCGGTGGGACACACGCGGCCCAGCCGTTCAAATCCCGGTTTAGGCAGCCTTTGAACGCAAAGCGGGCCCAAAATCGCAGAGAAGAGATCAGCCCAAACGGGGGGAGACGCTTCGAGGCCAAGGTAGTCTCTATATCTGTTCGCGGATGGCCAGTCCGCTTTTAGATTGGTCATTGCTAGCGTCCACTGCAAACAAAAGCCCAAACGAAAACACGAACTAAGAGCGCGAAACTTCTGTTGAGTTTTGCGTTGACTCCGTTGTATCAGATGCAAGGGCTTGGGCTGACCTAGGGTCAGTCTGCAAGACCACACGGCGGGCCCTGACCACTGCACCGTCAGGTACAGCAGGATTGGCGTGATCCCGGCGCCTTCAGCTGACCTGGGGTCAGTGGGTCTCGCCGAGACCGGTCATGATCTGTGGCTGACCGCGTGACACAGATCTGGCCGTGACCTAGGGTCGGTGGGCTGCGTCCGAGGCCGGGGCACCGTCGGGGCGGCGCCCACAGCCTGCATCAGAGCGCTGGGGCGGAGGAGGCCGCACCTGGGGTCGTCGACCTAGGGCCGTCGACCAGTGCGGACCTAGGGCGGTCGAGCGGTGCGGAGGGGCGGGCGTCGCCGAATGCTCGGCTCTCAGCCGATCAGCCGGGCACCGCGCACCGCCGAACGGTGTGGCTGCCGTAGAACGGGCCGCAGACGCCGGCCGACAGGTGGCGCGCGCGCGTGCCGCGCCACGGCAGACCGCTGAACATCATCTCCGAGATCACATTCTGTGCCTATCAGATAGGCAGGTCTCTAAGCTCTATACATGGATGCTTTCATCCCTTTCGAAGGGCTTCACACTCGGGGCGTCGACCGCTGAGCGGTGTCCACGCAGCACCTCACATTTAGGGCCAGGCCAAGCACACTCTCCGGGCCAACAAGTCTAGTCAAATCGGAAAAATATGCCCCTGCGGGGTTCTAATAGCCGTGCAAAATGCCATACAAAGAGGTTGAAAAGCCCAACCGGGTCAGGTTGGACCCGTCGGCATCCGGTGCCTCCATTGTCGACCGCGTCGGCGCTCTTCGAGCTCCTCTGGAGACTATCACATTGCCGGGCTTCGGCCGTGGTCCGCGGGGCGGCGCTGGCGTCGGCTCGCCAGACGGCGGCTCAGTCGGCTGGCCGGCGGCCGTTGCTGGTGGGCGGCGAGCCGGGCGGTTCGACCTTGACCCGGTGGCACGGCTCCGACTTCAGCTTGGTGACCAGGCCGATGGGCTGCGCCAGCTGCGACATGGAGAGCGCCGGGTTGGCCACGGCGATGATGGTGCCGGCGGCCGAGGCGATCACCTGGCAGCGGAGGGAGCCGTCACCGACCGGCGGCAGTGGGAGCCGCCAGCCGACATCGCGAGCAGGCCTGCTGCGCGGCCGGCGGCAGCACAGACCGACAGCGGTCCGGTCACACACTCATCCCGAGTCAGTGGCCGCGCTCTTCAGCACAGGATGCCGGTTGAAGACGTGACGCAACAGAATCGTTCCAGCCCTCAACCAAATGTTACCGGATCAAAAGGGGCGATCATAGGAGCACTAAATGCATGACACACATAGCTTAAGCAATTGAGATTGAACGTGACTTGGACAGCTACACAGTCATTAGAGGCGCAATGTGCGTGTGAAAGCGGTTTGCGAGCGGTTAGCGGGCAGTTTTTGAGAAGCGGACAGCCACAGTTTGCGAGCTATACAATCGTCTGAGCCAAATGCCAAGAGGATGTAGAAGACCTCGGCTGTGACCCCGGCCGAACAAAACATATCTAAAGGAAGGGACAGACACGTCACAGGGATCCAGAGCCGAAGGCTGCCCCGAGCGGGGCATGCCCTGACCAGCCTGGGAGTTGGCCCGGAATATGCGGCGGTGCTCTCGGGTCTGGGGCAGGCATGTGTGTAAACTCGGGCACGGCATGTGTGTAAACTCGGGCACGCAGGCACAGCAGGCCTCCCTGACAGACCAGGGAACGTCGGGGATCATCGGTCCCAGGAGGGCGGTCCCTCCTCCAGCAGACAAACCCCGCGTCAGGTCGGCGCCAGAACAGCTGGCCCGGCGCGCGCGGTGACGAGAGAAGCCAGGAGGCAGCCCAACACCAACTGTCGTCGGGGCACCACGACGCGGGTTTTTGTGGGGCATACACACGCAAATTAGACGCACTCCAAAGAAACATCGCGACAGAACAATAGCTTTCACAGCGGGGCACCGGTATTGACGAGCTGGTGCAACTGCTTGAACTTTGTGGGGGCCGTGTAGACGTAGCGTGGTGGGGGTTGGTATGAGTGAGAAGTGAGGGGAAATGTTTGAGGTTTGGGGCATGCGGTATGCGGTGTGATGGGTGCAGTGTACGGTGTGCGGTATGCGGCATGAGAGGTGAGGGGTGAGGGATGCGGTGTGCGGTGTGCTGTGTGCTATGTGGGGTATGAGGCTTGAGGCGAGCGGAGTGAGACTTGAGGTGTGCAGTGTGAGATGTGAGTTGTACAGAGTGAGACCTGAGGTATGCAGTGTGAGGTGTGAGGCGAGCGGAGTGAGACATAAGGTGTGCAGTGTGAGGTGCGAGGCGAGCAGAGTGAGACATGAGGTGTGCAGCGTGAGGTGTGAGGTGTGAGGTGTGCGATGTGCGATGTGCGATGCACGATGTGCGGTGTGCTGTGCACTGTGTGGGGTATGAGCTGTGAGGTGTGCCGAGTGAGACCTGAGGCGTGCAGTGTGAGGTGTGCGATTCGAGGTGAGCGGTTTAACGTGTACGAGGTGAGGCAGCGGGCAGGGCGCGTACCTTATGCTCCGGAAAGAAGGCGTCGCCGCCGGACGCGGTCGTGACGGAGCCGCTCGGTCGACAGGCCGACTCCGGCTGCGTCACCAGACACTTAACTACCCGCAAGCCCTCGTCCAAAAGCGTCTCTTGAGCGAGCTACAGGCGGAGAGACAGAAAGAGGGAGGAAGATCAGCTCCGTGTGGGACGCGGGATGAAGCGGCGCAGGCGGTCGCCTCACTGAGACTTGGCGCGCCGCGCAAGCTGATTCGCAATCCAGCAGCAAGTGAAGCCATCTCATGGGGTCAAGTTCGCAAGCTCCTGGGGCTCGCATCTCGTTCATGTTGCAGCCCTCAGAAGTCGAAATACAGGTAGGGAAGGGTCTCGAGAAGGGTATGTATAAGAGTAAAATGGGGGTAGGACATGAAGCCCTTGTGAATAACTTTTGGTTTTATGCCAGTACTCCTCCTGTATCTCCGGTGCGTACACGGTACACCTGGTGAAGACCTCCAAGCTATGTCTACGGGGCCAAGGGGCAGCATGCGACAGCACTGCACGCTGTGCAGGGCGCTATCGGAGCAGGCCGATTTCCCTCCCCACTGGCAGTGGTCCAGGCCTGGTGACGGGCCAGCATCCTCGCCGCCGTCACCTGTGGCGACATCTGCACTGCCGATGCCGCGAGGCCAGTTCTCCAGTACCTCGTCCCAGCCCGTGGCTGAACCACCCACTGCCCCGGATGTAACCGTGCCGGCTTTGTGACGGTACTGGGCCTCGAAAGGCGGCGGCCCAGGCTCGAGTCTCAGAGAGCGTGCAGGGCTCGGTACGAATAGACGCATGCGATGCGTGTGAAGGTTGGCTGGAATCTGGGCGGAAAGCTGATATAACATAAAGAGGAAAGACATTTTTCGCTATCTGTGGTTGTACCGTATACGCAAGGAACTATATTCTGAGCTCAAACACCGCTTAAGAACTGAGAGTCGTTTGATATGTGCGCGGGGTAGTGAAAATGAACAATGCCTTCAAGATGAAGTTCTCTCCGCGTGTGACAGCGTCTACAAGCCGACCAAACAAATATGAACCAGCCACCACATATCGGTCAGGATCCCGGACCCAGACACAGGTAAGCAAAGGCATAGACAGGGAGCCGTTCGGGAAGAGGTAGTCAGAGGTCTAAGGCAATGCCACGCAGACAGGAGGATTGCGAATGACCCGACAGAAGAGAGCGAGAGAGGGCGGCGCAACTCAGCGGGAGCGGCGGCACCCACCTTCTTGGCGAGCCGGCCGGCCGGTCTGTCCGCATTGTCCCGCGACACATCGCCGTCTCGGGAGCTGTCACCGCCCTGTCACGGCATCACGAGGTCAGGGGGCTGCGTCATCCCGCTCTGGCACGAACCGCGACACGCTCAACAACAGGACAGTTCCGCTCGTTCGATGCGAGCTTCATCAACGCCCAGCAGTTGTACACACGTCAACACCAATAACTGAAAGGCTCTCTGAGTTCCACTGCTTCGAGAATTGCTGATCGCGAGGCAGTTCCCATTGTCGCCGGTTTAGCTGTCAGGAGAGATTGGTGTTGCCCGCTACAGTTTTTGCTGCCACATTTTCCGCTGCTGACGAAGTGTTGCGCTCTGTGCCGAGCTCTGATTTTCCGCGATTTGGCCAAACGTGCGGCTTCTGAAGCGGCCTGCCCTGCCCTGCCCTGCCCTGCCCTGCCCTGCCCTGCCCTGCCCTGCCCTGCCCTGCCCTGATCTGATCTGAACCGACACTTGGCACCAGGTGACCTGGTGTTCACTTACCGGCGGCGATGCCGCACTGCTCAAAGAGTACTGCGAGTCTTCGTCATAGAACTCCAAGCACGATTTGTACGACCTGCAACAAGCGCACACGAGAATCAGCTTAGGACTGCATGCGTTTGTAATGTTTCCGTATCCGACGGGGATGCACGGGTCAGTCCTCGATTTCCCATGTCGCGCACCGATGATTCGCACGTACGATCGCGCCGCGAGACGGTGAAGGGAATCGCTCGGGCGACGGGGAGGGGAGAAAGCGCTCTCCGCCGAACGGGCCACGACCGAGGCTCAAAAGAACTTGCGGTGTGTCCGCGCACTCAAAAGAACTGGTGGCCGGCCGGTCGACGCAGAAGAACCGGCAGCACCGCCGGCGGCCGCCGACCTGCATCGGCCGACCCGTTTTTGCTGTTTTTCGTGCACCGCATGTTCAGGCCTTCCTCACAAAAACTGGCCGCGCGTAAAAACCGCCGCGCCGCCGGCAGAGTCTGGCCGGCGGCGCGGCGTGGCGGGCCCGAGGCCGGCGGCGGCGGCGGCGAGCCCGCGAGCGACCGCGCACTGGGTCACACGCGGAGCCGCAGGCTGCAGCAGAGGTCACACAGTATCTGTGTGACCTCGACACCACCAGACACGTCACTGGGTCCGAAGTGAGGACACTGCGGGTCATACGCGGAGCTGCAGGCTGCAGCAGAGGTCACACAGGCACTGTGTGACCTCGACACCACCAGACACGTCACTGGGTCCGGAGTGAGAACACTGTGGATCACACGCGGAGCCGCAGGCCGGAGAATGACGTAATTGCCACCTACGTGCCGACGGGCAATGACGCATGGCAAATGGATCACACCCTGACAGTGCGGTGGCCAATTTGCTGCAAACAACAACACGAGCCACGCGATTTGACACGTCAACAGCAATACACACCGCGCAGGCGACAGCGGCTACTCGCCCTAGCAGGGGTTCGACACACGGTTATTTCTGAGTCGGGATGCGTCTGAAAAACGGCGAAAAGCCCGACGAGGCGGCCGTATCGGGTGCTGGGGAGGGAGCCCAACCGAGCCGGGGCAGGACGGGCGTCCGCTCTGCGGCTATAAACCATAGGAGCAGAGCAGAATTCGCGTTGTGCGTGACGTTGTGCGTGACGCGTGACGTTGTGCGTGACGTTGTGAGTGACGGTCAGAGCAGGTGCAGCCATTGCATTCCGACAGCGGTGCGGCAGAACCGGTGCACAACAGATGATCTGTGCACAGCTCAACTCATCTCAACTCCATGACCCACAATTTGGTGATAGAATCGTTGAGCAAGTAGCAGAGCTGTGACCGTAGTCTGTGGCATCCAGCCACGTGACCAGCACACAATGGTCGTCCTGCCGGCTGCGCTCTCCGCTTCACAGCGCAGAAGCCTGGTGCTGCCGCTGAGGCTGCGGCGTGTTGAGTGTAGTGCGTGCCTACCGCCCAGCCTTCTGATGCGCCGGGGCTGGCGGAGCTCGTGACGTGCTGCGACGCACAACCCGGTACCCAGCGGCCGGTCGGTGACAGCTGAAGACACGGGATCCGCCGCAACATTGTGACAGCGCGACAGAGCAGACTGCTCCTTGGCTACGCTCAAATATGCCAAATGATGGGCAGGTGCTTTCCCACTTACCCAAAATGCCCCCCCCCCCCCCACACAACTTCGTGGAATTGTGCCTTCCCAGTGGAAACGATGTTGAGACGCGTGAATGAAAGACATTAGGAAACTGGGTGATGCTTGCCAAAGGGTTTGAATAAGTCAAGTATCTAAAATTACATGGCCACCAGAATGTGTTCTTCTCTCCAAGAACTTTCACGCACAAAAAATGAAGAAACGTCTTCCAGATTCTCCATTCTCCACCCGCCCGGTCACCAGGGGGTAGGGTTGTTTTACTTTCAGGAACTTCCGCACAAGTTTCTTAAAACTTGCCCTGCCGGGCTCCTCTGACTGGCATATGTCTGCCCACGTGTTGCGGCACCACGTGCTGCGGTGTCAATGTACGTGCTGCAGCACGCCAGGGCAGGACGCTGCCGTGCCAGCAGCGGAGACACTTCCTCAACCCCATGGGGAGCTTAACAAGACTCGGATGGTTTCCTTCCACGCAACTTCCACAATCCCACGCTAAACGCAACTATTAAAGAATTGAAAACAGCCGGTGGCGCTTCCAAAGGCATACTAAGTTCCACACACGCCCCCCCCCCCCCCCTTAGTGGGCTGCGTTGATCGCCCCCGACCTCATCTGCCTACCGGCCGAGCGGGTCCCTGGGGTCCTGGCTTTGAGCTCGGCTTCCGCCGGTGTCTGGCGCCAGACGGCTTGATCTGGCATTTCCCCATGCCGGGCGTGACGTCGGCAGACGACCTGTGCCGGGGCAGCCTCCCCACCCCGGCCGGGTCAGCCGGACGCTGACTCGGCGGCCACCGTCGGACCCCGCCCACCCGGTCGGCCGCCGGCCCCGTGCGCCGCTCCGATCAGTGGTCTGCGGGCAGCCCGTGATCAGTGATCTTCAGTGGTCTGTGGACTGATCAGTGGTCTGTGGAGTGGTCAGTGGTCTGTGGAATGATCGGTGGTCTGTGGAGTGATCAGTGGTCTGTGGAGTGGTCAGTGGTCTGTGGAGTGATCAGTGGTCTGCGGAGTGGTCAGTGGTCTGCAGGCGGCCAGCACAGACCGGCGGTCACATTCACGACCAGTTCTTAATACGTTCGTTGCATCGGACGCCAGCTGTACACGGTGGTCAGTGCAGCCGGCGTCGCCCCGCGCCGGGTCGAGCGCAGGCAGCAGCCGGGCCGCGCGCCCCCTAGCCGGACGTGCCGAGGTCCGTCACGTGCACCATGCACAGCACACAGTCGTCGGACGTGCTGACCGACGGCGGTGGCCGCCTGCTGTACCAGTCGGCACCGGCAGAGAATGCCGAGAAAAGCTGGTGCAGCACACCTGCTCGAATGAGCATCTTACAATGGTATCATTATGAAACTGTGCTGCTAAGGTGGTGAAGTATCGTGTAGTGCAATGTAGACTTCGCCAACTTTAAACTTATGGTGAATAAATGAACTTAGGAAAAATGGCGTGGCGTCGTGACTTTGCTGGGACTGCATTCCAGCTCCTGTCGAAAATTGCGAAAGAGTCCACATGACTGCCCAAAGTAACTACATTGTTAATATATATATATATATATATATATATATATATATATAATTAAAATTCTGGAACAGTCAGTTACCTAATCACTAGAATAACGAATACGACCCACTTCACAACCTATGAAATAGCTCGCAGAAATTCACAACGAACGTTTTACTTATCTGGAGCTTCCCCTGCCCACCAATGTCTGTCATGCCCTCTCAGTTTGATGACATTTACAGTTTTTTTGTTTTTTCCAGATTCAAAACCAGCCAAAGTTCGCATTAAACCGCTTAAAACTGCAAGACCTTTTTTTATTTAGGTGAATCTGGATTCAGTCCGTCGGGTGATTTTTGTGGGGGCCCACTTAGGACCGCACTAGCTGCATGCGTCATCTGGCCGCCACATCAAGCATACCGAACGAGGAAGCAATGTATTTAAGAAATGTAAGGCTTGGGCCTCCGCGGATCAGAACTAACTCCCTGTGATCTCCATATGCCTTTCAGGACAGGTTTTCTACACGGCTCTTGCGATTTTTCAGCCGACTGTATTGGTCCCATGGCGGGACGTTGCTTTAGACTGCCTTTGACGCGAAAAAATACAATGCGCGGGCCTACCGTCCAATACCAAATGCATCGTGCATGCGCGGGACGTCTGCCATGCGACCTGTCGCCAGTCGGGGCCCGGCTGCGGCGCCCTCCCGGCGCGGCGGCCGTCATGTGACCTTCGCGAGCGGCCCGACGGCGCGGGTACCCAGACAGACCATAGTCGGGCCCCACCCCAGCCGGCCGTCTGGCCGGGCGCTCCCCTCCGCCGCAGCGGCGGCGGCGGCGGCGGCGGCGCCGCTGCAGGGGGAGCCGCAGAGACCATTTCACCGGTTGCAACCGATCGATATCGTTGTGCCGGCGGGCCGGGCCGCTCCGACGGGTCGGATCAATAGCCAACCAGACGTAGCTGCCGGGCCCGGCGGGCAGGGCGGGCACGCTGTCAGGCACGACCGCACGAGCGGCCGGGCAGGCGGGCAGGCGGACAGGGCGGACAGGCGCGGCTGCCCGCCCGGCCGGTCACGTGATCGGCTGGCAGACGGCGGCGGAGGCCAGAGTGGCTCTGCATCCCCGCTGCAGTGTCATGCCGCGGCTGTTCCGCCCGGATCCGCGCCGATGTCAAACCGGTCCCGAACAGCCCGCGGACGACCGCCAGCCACGCCGACCGGCCGGCCGCGCAGGTGGCAACCGCCGCAGGGGCAGCACGCACACTGGACAGAGCTGGTGTCAGCCTGCGGGCCACTAAGCTGATCAAGAGACAGCTTGCGACCAGAACCACCTATTCGTCGATAGGAACTGAGTTGGCTGGATCTCTTACTGAGACGCATTGCACGCGCACTGCCGGGCCTGGCCGCAAAATACGACCGATGCTTTTCAATAACTGCTCTACGAAAAAAATTGAGATAAGGCCCTTGAAGGCAAATTTAATAAACACCGTGGCTACAGACCGCCGGCTGATGCCTGCTCTGGGAGATTGGGGCTTAAGCATATGATTTTTTGCAATGCCAGACCGCCATAAAACGCGGCTTACGTGGCAATAAAGGACTACGTCATGTTTTTGATATTCCTTGCAGCGTTCAGCATCCGAAAGCTAAAATAAGGTACTGATGCCATATAGAACAAAGAGCCTTTCCATACTGCAGAGCGGCACATTTAACAATAATGAAAGCCAGATGCCAAGTACCTTGCAAACTGCAGTTCAGACACAACCCTTCTGGAGTTTTTCGGCACATAGAGGAAATAAATCCTCGATCTGGGTTGCACAGACGGTGGAAAAAGAGTAGCAAAAGTGCAGTGCTCTGTTCCGGTTTTATCTAGCGTATTTCCTGTGCACGCGGCGCCAGCATGAAGGGACAAAGGAACGTACGGCCACTCGGTTTAGCAGCGAACCCTCAAAAAACGGCCGCAAAAACTGCCGGGACCGCGGCACGGCCGGCGTCCACGCCCGGTCGCTGATGACCGGTCACAATCCGTGGGTCACTGAGGATCGTTCGCTGGTCTTTGGATCACTGGGGATCGGTCTCTGGGTTTGGGACCGGCCATTGGTCTGTAAGTCTCTTAGATCGGTCACTGGTCTCTGGGTCACTGGAGACCAGTCACTAGTCCCTGGGTCCGGGGACCGGCCACTGATATGTGAGTCTCTGAGGACTGTCCACTGGTCCGAGGGTCACTGGGGATCCGTCACTGGTCTCTGGGTCACCAGGATCAGTGACCCCTGAGCCACCGGCAGCCGGTTACTAGTCCCAGGGTCACTAGAGACCAATCACTGGTCATTGGGTCACTGGGAACTGATAACTGATTCCTGGGTCACTGTGGATCGGTCACTGGTCCTTGGGTCACTGGGGACAGGTAAATGACCCCTGAGTCACTTGCAACCGGTCACTAGTCCTTGGATACTGGGGACTAATTACGTGCTTCCCCGTCTGTGTCGACCGATCACTGGTACTTTGGTCGTTGTGTCGAATGACTGGCTTCTTTGTCGCCGTAGACGGATTACTGGCCCTCGCTACCTATGCTCTCACCGCGGTCACCAAAAACATAAATCACCATAAGCTCATGATTTTGGGACAACAATCACAGGCCTAGCCAGACACGCGGCTACGAAATCGGGGTAGCGATACGTGTGTGAGTTAGCGTGCAAGCGTTAGTACTGCTTCAGCTGTCATTCTAAACTACCACGAATGACATGCTTTCTAATGCACAGACCACACCCCTTCGTATGGTTTCCCAAGGTTGTCTGGTTCCCTTACTTCGGTATTCCCACAATTTTCACGAAGACAACTCAAACCTATTGCGCGTGTTTACGTCTCGTTCATCTGGTACTACACAAGGCGTCTTACCGCCATTTACCGGATGCAATGGATTGGTCCAATATGCGCAAAGAGGGCAACATAGGAATGATCTGAATAGAAATAAGAATATAAGAAATCTGCAGAATGCTTTTGCCTTCTCCTTTCCTCACCTAGTACTTGCAAGGAAGAGCATATAGCGGGACGCCGACTTCGCTACTGATCGCAGCATTCAGTCCATTTTACCAGCCGATTCCAAATGTCCACACGATGCATCATGAAGAGAAGTGCCATCAATATTCACCGCGAATGATGAGAGTGTGAGCTGATACAAATGCGCCCTACACATGCATGCCGAATGGGTTGAATTGGGCTGAAAAATAGCCTGAAGATTCCATTTGACCATTAGTCGACAGAAACGCCGATGCTACGTGCCAGAGGCAACTAAAAAAAAAAACACAGATGGCACGTCGACGTCTGTTTCTGTTTCCTGGAGTCTCGTGACAGCGATTAGTTTTGGGCGTGTACATAATGCACCGACCATTACATGCCAATTTAGATCTTCCGCTGAAGCTCGTTCACCTTTAACTGTGCTATTCGAGAACAAACGTGCAGTCGCTTACAACGTTGTTGGGAAAAGTAACTTGCTCTCAGCTTCATAGGTTTGTCCCAGTAAGATATGTCTATCAGCAAAATGTAACTCGTCACTTAAAATTGTAAGCAATTTGTGATTTATTACATTTTATGTTGCGGTCTTTCAACAAACTGCGTGTTTGTCGGCTATGAAATGTGCATGTGTGGATGATATAAAGTTTGCATGACATATCTTTCCCGGTGGTTCAGACCCATGTGCGTCCATGCGCCCAAGCAATGGGACACAGCAGGACAGATCAGGCACCGAAAAACGCTCATTCTTTCTTTACAAAATCGGTGCGACAAACTGGTCAGCAATCAGCGACCTGTCGGCATTCGACCATCCTCGCCCGCCCTCCCCCCCCCCCCCCTGGTCACCACACGGCCGCCAGCGGCGCCGGCCGGCGGACGGCGGCGTGCACGGCGTAGACTCACTGTTTGCTCTCCTGGACCAGCTCGACCTGCTCGGTCAGAAGCTAGCGCTGCTGGTAAACTCACTGTTTGCTCTCGTGGACCAGCACGACCTGTTCGGTCAGGAGCTGGCGCTGCTGATAAACTCACTGTTTGCTCTCCTGGACCAGCTCGGCCTGCTCGGTCAGGAGCTGGCGCTGCTGACTCTCGACGCTGTCAATCTGCTGCTGCAGCGTCCCGGGCGCGGCCGCGTCGTGGCGCCCGGCCGGCGCCTCTTCCGCCGGCTCCGGCGCCTCTTCGCCCCGCTCCTGGAGCTGCCGCAGCTCGTCCCCCCGCTCCTGCAGCTGCCGCAGCTCGTCGGCGATCTGGTCCATGCGCTCCTGCCGGTACGAAAGCGCACTCAGATTCAGGCGCCATGACTTAAGTCAAAGCGTCTGGATCCGAGAAGCAATTTAACGAGTGCTTGCACGGATGTCTTGACCGTTGGAGCGTGTACCAAAACGGGTTCGTGCTTGTAGCACGAGTACCATTGCTTAACTCAGAATATGCAGCAAATCGCTGAATATGTCGGACAAAATATCCTTCCCAGATGCTCAGCAAAGCGTGCGATGCGCTTCGTGAAAGAATCACGCAACCAACGCATCTCTGTCATCAAATTTGGGCCAGATACGTCTACAGACATAGTGCTGATTAAAGTACCACAGGAAGAACGCGACGTATTTTCATCACAAAAGTGTTGCTAAGCGTCCAGGTTATTACTGGACCCGACAGCTATTCTCCGTTCGCATTCATTGATATGTAACGCCGACGTCAGTACGCCTGCCTGCTACTAACTAACTAACTAGCCACCTGCCGTCGTGCGCGGGCCGCGTGTTACGCTCGCGCCCGTACCTGTCGCCCTCTCCAGGCGGTGTCCCCGTTAGGATCGGGCGGAGAGTCCGAGTCCAGGCGCAGCCGCTTGCTGCCTCCCATGTCCTCCATCATGCGCAGGTCGCGGGGAGAGAAGCACTGGGCGCCTTGAGACCTGTCCGGCGCAGACCGGGGAGGTGAGCGGCTCACTGGAGGGGGGGGGGGGGACCGCTGCACCGTCCTCCGACTCCTCAGCGGGGACAGGTGCTCTCCGGTCGTCAGCGCACCTCCCCTCCCCGGTCGTCACTACACCGACACGACTGGGGCCGGGGAAAGTTCCGCCCGCTCCCAGTCATCTGGATGCCTTACATGTCAATGCACGGGCAATGCATCAGTTCAGCAAGCAACATCAGATGTGTGACACGGAACGACACGGCCAGTTAGGACACAGGGCGGCGGTAGCGCGAGCGTCTCACCTGGAGTGTCCCTTGGAGTACTGGTAGCCGGAGTTCCTCACCACCTGCCGGGCCAGCGGGAACAGCTCGTCGCGGCGCGTCAGCAGGGCAGGCACGTGCAGACAGATCTGGGCCGCCGCCTCGTTCACCGACACCTGTCACGCAGGTGACGCCGACAGTAAGCGGTGACTACACACATCCCGCCGACATGCGACGCTCAGGTAACGCTCCCAGTCAGTGGTGATCACACCTGTCGTGCTGACAGGTGAGATGCAGCTGCGCAGCAGCGCGTGGAGCAATGTTACACCAAATCATCGCGCTCGAAGTTAACTACAATCGGCTGAAATAGGTCGGACGGCACAAGGTACAACGGAATGCCAACGCTAATGTTTGCCTAGATTTGAAAAGGGGAAAAAGCGATAACTTACACACTCCATATCGCGGGACAACCCATAGCACATCGTCATCGAAGCCTTAAAATGCAGCCTGGGATGGACTCCTTCGTTGGGTTGCTAAATGATGTACCTCGTGAAGCGTTAGCGGCTTCTCTGCTTTTCTCTTGCAGTCGAACCTCCCATAAATAGCGGCGTACTCCCGAATCTTGTCCATACGCTTTGGGTCGTCTTGATCCATACCGAGCACATACTGCAACAAGAGAAACGAATCTTGACCCAAGGGAAGGTCATTTACGGGACAAGGGAAGTGCCATTATGTGCAATGCAGTGTAAATGAAGATCTTCCATTGCGATCACCAAACGCAGACACACCGAATAACCAGGTAGTAAATAAAAATGGATAAAAGCGTTACGTTACCAAGGCACCACTAACACACACCGACTGTCAATACAAACGTATGAAAATATCTTCCGCTCTGTGAGCTGATCGGTCCAATCACAGAGACAACAGTAATATCTGAAATGGATGCTAAGCGCAAAAGCTATCCTAAAAACGTTAGCCTCATACTGTGGTCACAGAAGCAGTGGTTGGCGAGTGGCAGTAACATGAGAGAGACTTGCTGGCTCCAACCGCGATTCCGCCTTGGACTATTCAGGTCATGAATTTCCCGACATCTACATCCAACATCCGACACGATGTGTGTGAAATGGCTGCATGGTTGTAAGTGAAAAACAAGGTACCCGCGTGGCGTGCAACGACATCATTTTTACTGTTTGGCTTCTCGTGATTAACCAACAAAAAACTGTGCATGATTCAAACACTTTTAAAATCGCGCCCTGCGGCCTGATCACCCATTCCCAGGACTGTGCCCGGACACCACAGAAGACGGGGGCCGGACCCACAGCCGAAGCTGAGTCCACCAATAAATCCACTTTCGCCGCGCAAGCAACGGGAAGTTCTGCCGGCTGTTTTGTGAGAGGTTTGTCCTTGAATGCAAACAAACCCCCGTCTACTGCCATCACCACCCTTTAATCATTGCAGCTAAAAATGATATTACCAGCCGGACAAAACCGGGCTGGCCAGATAGCAACAAAAACCGAGGTTATGCATGCAAATGAATAAAAACTGACACAAACAGGGTAGAAAAAGTGGCCGGCAGAGCGAGTAGAATGACAAGATTACAGGATGCGTGAGACAAAGCGGCGGAGGGGCGCGGTGCGAGCCGGGGCCGGACGGAGCCAGCGGCGCACGCGGCCGAGTAACCGCCGCTCTCAAACTGCACGGCAGCGTGGCCGGCCGGCAGCCCAGTCGCCCCACCTCCACCCGGTATGATCGCGCAGGGGGGGGGGGGGCGGCCGTCCCACCGCCGGCCCGCTGTCTGCCGGCCCGCGGCCGGCTGGACGGCCGGCAGGCGTGTGACGCCGGGAGTCTTCCGGCCGGCGGAGCACCTCACCTCCAGCTCGACCTCGCGGCCACCTCACCTCCAGCTCGACCTCGCGGCCACCTCACCTCCAGCTCGACCTCGCGACCACCTCACCTCCACCCCGAACTCGCGGCCACCTCACCTCCAGCTCGACCTCGCGAACACCTCACCTCCAGCTCGACCACGCGGCCACCTCCCCTCCAGCCCGACCTCACGGCCACCTCACCTCCAGCTCGACCTCGCGGCCACCTCACCTCCAGCTCCTTGCAGGCTTTGCGCTTGCTGCTGTGCTGTTGCCGCGGCTCGAAGTCGGGCAGCGTCTTGGCGATGTGCAGGGCCGTGTCGGCCAGTCGGCGGATCTGCGACTCTCGCAGCGTCGGCGTCAGCTGGAGCGGCGAGCCTGACGACGGGTACGGCTCACCGCCCTCCTCGCCGACGCCCGGTCGCGGCGGCCACAATTCACGGCTGCTCTGCGGGCAGGTCACCCGCTCCGGTCACGGTCACATGCGGGTCACAGCTTGCAAAGGTCACGGCGTTCGGAGGTCAGACACCGTCCCGCCTGGCATCGACTGGGGACAACCGATTCGGCTCAAGGTCAGACACAAATCACGGCTCGCCTTGCAAATCACGCACCACGTGACCGCAATCTGGCCGGCTCCCCACGACAACACCACTCCACCGGACCACTGGAGCGAGGCCAGCACGGCTCGCCGAGCGGCTCGCGGCGCGCCGCCGCTTACCTGAGAGTGGGACGGCGACGGCAGACTGTCGCGATCGCGACTGAGGCTGGGCGTCGGGCTGGCGGCCACCGGCGGCGTGCTCTGCGCGGCGGCGGCGACGGCGGCGGCCGCGGCGGCGGAGGCTGCGGCAGCGGCGGCGGCGGCGGCGGCCGGAGGCGGCGCTGCCGGCGCCGGCGGCGTCCGGGCCGGTGGCTGCGCCGGCAGCGACGCCGGCGCGATCGAGATGGGCACTGGCGCCGGCGCCGGCACCGGCACGGGCGTCGGCTGCCCCACGAGGCCTCGACCAGCCAGAAAGCCCCCGGCCGGCACCGGCAGGATCGGCAGGTGGAACTTCCCTGCGCAGGGCGGTCAGCCGTGTCAAGGCCACTGGGGCCAGGACTTCAACGGAGGCCAGATCACGTGCTGACACAGACGCACTTACGCTGATACATACACCGACTGGCACATAGGCGACGGACCGGCAGAAGACCGATGCATAAGCGCTGGGACCGGCAGAGGACCGACACGTACGCACCGGACAAGCAGAGGACCGGCACGTACGCACCGGACAGGCACAGGCCGACACGTACGTCCCGGACAGGCAGAGGACCGACACGTACGCCCCCAACAGGCAGAGGACCGACACGTACGTCCCGGACATGCAGAAGACCGACACGTACCACCGGACAGGCAGAGGACCGGCAAGTACGCACCGGACAGGCAGAAGACCGACACGTACGCCCCGGACAGGCAGATGACCGAAACGTACGCCCCGGACAGGCAGAGGACCGAAAAATGTATATCGGGCCAGTACCGGTCACTGGCGCTGCAGCATAAGTATGTTTGCACCAGCAATCGTATTTAAACGGCCTCATACTCTCGCGCACACTTCCTCTCACACATAGACTTACTCACATTCAACTTCACTCAAGGGGCTACTGTCTAGCGCAGCTGGTCCACCATATATATATATATATATATATATATATATATATATATATATATATATATATATATATGTTTATTTGTATATATTTATATACATTTATATCTATGGTATCTACTAGCATAATGACGACTAATATTACGCCACTACCACATTCGATTTGCTGCAGCTTGCATTGTTAATTGCAGTGCTGGAGCTGGACAACACCGTCTACAGCTTTGCCCAAGTTTGACATTTGCATGCATTGTTCTGTCGAGCTTTTGTCTAGCTCTAACAGTAGTGCACAGCACGATTCCGGGATAGCTTTTTGTTTGAATATCTGTGGCAGCCTTGCAGTGCAATATGGATCAGTTGGTCTCGCTAGTGGCAAATTAAGATCTTTTTACAGGGGCCGTCTTTGTTCGACACCAGTTGCAATTTGCCGGTCATCGTGGGACGCACAGACTGTCTGCGAGCCAGCTAATAGGACACTGACGACCGCCGGCAAAACAGCGCTTCCGTGACGTTAATGGCGCATGTGGTGCAAAAACGACGCGGTCGCCGCTTCAGGATTTGTGACAGCCCTGCCCAGGCGACTTCCCGGTCTCCCTGCCGCCTGGCTGGAAATCGGCTGTCTAGCCGCTTTGGTGCCTGGTCAGATGACGAAGCTGGCGCGCGGTGCAATGGCTATCAGGATCAGCGGTTTTCAGGCGCTGTGCCTGTTCCTCTCAGTGTCCCTCAAGGCCGTTAGAAGCCTGGTCTGGTGGCAGCCTAGCCGAGGAGCTGTGCATTCCAGAGAATCACTGTCTGTCATCTGTCTGGTCCAGCCCATCAGCCCTACACTGAGAAAAATCCATTGCCGGGGCGTTTCCGAGGAAGTCAGCTGATGGCATCCCATAGCGCCTGTGCCGTGGGTGCCACCTGTTCCACTGTTCGTCTGGCCCAGGAGTAGGCCGGTTCGGTCCAGACACCGACCTGTCCGTGAACTGGACTGTTACCGTTTGGTTTCGAGACTTTACAGCATAATTAGCGATCACTAACTTTTGCGATTTAATTAAGCACATAAGGCAACAACCAGTCGCGGTTTGTCTCGTTCTTTTGTCGATGATGACAGTCCTTCCAGACCAATCGCTGTTAAATATCCGTTACATACTGCATCAGGCAACTACGTGCCTCCAGCATGCATGCCCCCCCCCCCCCCCTGCGGTCGCCTCCAACCTTTCCACACATACTGACACAGTCCCTGAGACAGGAGGCCCAGCTCACACGACACAGCTCACGCACAACTTCATACAGCTCACGCACAGTTCCGCACAGCTCACGCACAACTTCACACAGCTTCACACAGCTCACGCACAACTTCATACGGCTCACACACAGCTTCTCACAGCTCGCACACAACTTAACACGGCTCACGCGCAACTTCACACGGCTGACACAAAACTTCACACAGCTGACACACAACTTCACACAGCTTCACGCTGCTCACGCACGACTTCACACAGCTGATGCACAGCTTCACACAGAGCTGCACTGACCCGGTGAGCTGACCCACTCTTGGAGGGCCTTCTGGAGTCGGCGCACGTGCAGCGGCTTGGACGCCATGCCGACCAGCGCCATGATCTCGAGGAATTCGTCCTCGCCGGCCTCGCACAGCTGCTGCACATCGTCGCCGCCTGGCGGGCACGGGCGGACACTGTCAGCGGCGTCGGCCGCACCCCCGGTCATCCGGCGCGCCCCTAACGAAACCCGGTCAGTGTCTGTAGTCCATCGTCTTAATAACGGGCGCCTGTCTAGCTGTCTGGCCGTGTGGGAGAGCCAAGTTGCTACAATATCTGGAAAGACAAGTTTGCTCCACAGACGTTCTGAGCCCCATAGTTCATGTCCAGAGGTACCAACGAGCTCCGACAGGCCACCGGTCAAGAGGAGAGTGAGTGAGGAGGGTAAGGGAGTCAGTAGGTAAGTCGGTGTGTGGTCCACCAGACTCGACCCTAGCTCGGAGAACAGTGTCCACCGGTCAGAAGAAGGTTGAGCGAGTCAGTCGGTGTGTGGTCCACTGGGCTCGGTCCGAGCTCGCAGAGCAGTGTCTACCGGTCAGAAGAAGGGTGAGCGGGTCAGTCGGTGTGTGGTCCACCGGGCTCGACCCTAGCTCGGAGAGCAGTGTCCACCGGTCAGGAGAAGGGTGAGCGAGTCAGTCGGTGTGTGGTCCACTGGGCTCGGTCCGAGCTCGCAGAGCAGTGTCCACCGGTCAGAAGAAGGGTGAGCGGGTCAGTCGGTGTGTGGTCCACCGGGCTCGGTCCGAGCTCGCAGAGCAGTGTACACCGGTCAGAAGACGGGTGAGCGGGTCAGTCAGTGTGTGGTCCACCGGGCTCGGTCCGAGCTCGCAGAGCAGTGTCTATCGGTCAACGCTCAGCTAGGACAACACATCAAGGGACGCCGCGCTGTACACAGATTTAAAAGAAAAAATTTGAAGCCGAGAACCAAAAATTAAGCCCTGCGTCGGCTAAGTGTGATGTAATGTGCGATGCGTGCAGCGTGTAATTGGTTAGGGATCAGAACAGCTTAAGTTGTGGGCTACGAGATCAACTAGCTCAAAAGTCTTGCACTTATGCCGCGCATAGCAGATTTATATCCAAGGCTTGCCTGCAATATCCAGTGTTCAAACTAGCAAAAGATAAGCCATGCAAATGAAAACGCACATCCAGTATCGTCCGTCGCCGCTGTCTCCCACAACATGAATGTAAGGTGCTTCGAAACCCGTGTGGTTTTATGACCGGGAACGAAGTCATAGAACAACATGATGCGAGGTGCCTCTAGATCACTGCAATATTTTGCACGTCACGCTGCGAATACCTGTCCATGCGTTCGAAAACATGCCTGAGGATATTGCAAGAAAAGTTACTGACGCCACGCATGACAATAGCGTTATAACTGGGTTGTAAGAAAACGAGATAATTGAGTTGCTACACAAGGTCATTTTGACATTGCGAACGTGGAACGGGTGCGCAACCAAAAGAACCTATTGCCCGTCAACAAACAGCTTGTTTTGGCGAGACGATAGCCGCAAACGGGCCGCGACCGCCGGCGGGTCCAGCCTGGGCTAAGCCGGCCCGAGCCGCTGGCCGCGTTCACGTGCCGAACTGAGGCGCCGTGGGGTGCTGTGCTGGGCTGACCCAGCGTCGCTCTGGACCAGTCCGCCTGCTGGGCTGGACCGGCCGGACCGCGGTCAGAACGCAGCTGGACCGCGGCCGGAACGCAGCCGTACCGGACGCAGGTCCACCACAGAAAATGTGATGTGTTGGTGTGAAAGTTGTGCTGTAATCACCCACGACATGGATCACGGAGGCTGGCAGCTGATGGTTGAGAGGCGGAGTTCCACCGCCAATCACTGCCGAAGTGCTCCGATCCAGTGATCTAGCACGTCAGCGACTGCTGAGATGTGTCGCTGGCTGGTGGTCGGAACGGAGAGAGCTTGCTTCCCCATGATCTCCCCACTGCCAGGCAAGATTTGTTTGCATTTTGTTCACGCCGAACAAAAACAGTCATCGCTCCGTAGTGCCTGCACTTAATGTTGGAAAGGAAATGGTGGCTTGGTATAAGTAATGCGCTGCAAATGCATATGGCCGCGGTCGCGTGCATGCTTGACCACATTTTTAGGCAAAATGGTGAGTAGTAATCGTGGATACATTTGCTGTTAAAAGCTAAACGTCATGCAGTTCTACGACGTGTTGGGGGCAAGATTTTAAGTGCAAGTGTGCATCATCCATCCATTCATCTATCACTAAACGATGGTCGGTCTGCGCGATCAGTGATCATTTAAGATTGCTGTCAAGAGGGCAAATGACGTCAAGGTTATCGGGAATGTACATAAAGTTCATATTGCTGACGATTGATGCCGTCGTGCACCTGGGAAAACAGCATGCATACTCTATTGACCATTTGAAATTTGTCTGGATCACAAGACTTGGTTCCGGGTTCGCCATGACCCTTGAAGAAAACGAGATCCTGGGGGCAGGTTTCGACTGGCTCTCTCGCAAACACCAGCCTATGGTTTTTGGATTCTAATATTTGAATTGAAAAAACATGACCCTGGTTTCTGGTTCTCAATGGTGCATCAACAAACACAAGACATAGGCTTCCGTTTTTCAATGGTTCCTTCACAAACACAAGATACTGTTTCCTCGTTCCCCTGGTCCTTTCACAGATATCAGGCCCTGGTTTCTGGTTCTCACTGGTTCCCTTACAAAGCCAAGAGCCCGATTCCTGGCTCTCATCGGCTGCTTACAAACATCACACCCTGGTTTCTGGTACCCATTAAATCGCGCACAGAGCATCAAACCGTGATTTCTGTTCCTCATTGTCTCTTTCATAAACACCAACTCCTGTTCCCATGTACGACTATCTACCCTAGCATGTGCGTCGTTTGAATGAAAAGATGTCCTGCATTTGTCCGGTGTTATTCACTCGTGCACCGCGCGTCATATCACTGTGTCGCGGGGACAGCAGTAATTCCTGACAAGAATTTTAGGCAGGATCTTTGTTCTGGCTGCTTTCCTGGACTGCGTATTGTATCTGGGTTCTCACTGGATGCGCGGCATAATTCCACGTTATATCTTGGTTCTTGCTGGATTTCGGGGGGTATTTCAGACTAAATATCGGTTTTTTGCTGGACCTTCCAGCATAATTCCAAGCTAGGCCTGGATGCATTGTGGGATCCTTGAATCCATTACAAGCCAAATCTTGGCTCTTGCCGATCTCTTGACCTAGCATCAAGCTGAATCCTGGTTCCCACCGGTTCCCTTCGGGCAGTTAGGCTATTAACCCTGGTTTTTGCTCGATCCCCAGTTTGCTTCTGAACTGGCTTCTGGGTTCTTCGTGGTTCTAGAACCAAGAACCGGGAGCTGATTCCCGAGAGACCTCTTAGTAACCAGGCACATCCCTGCCGACCACCCCAGCTACAGGGGTGAATGCAGAGTCGCAAGCTAGGTCAGGGCTACAGAAAGGTCACACCATTCGACCCTAGGCGTCGGTCGAACGTTAGTTACGCTTCGGTTTATCAAAAATGGGGTATGACTATGACCACCGGCCAGGTCAAAAATCAACAGGCATTGTTCGGGACAAGACCAGGTATGCAGTCCCAGAGTTGCATTTATCGCACCTGGGACGAACCGGACTGCTTTAACGTGCCGATCGATTCACAAGCAATCGCACATTTCGTTATGCGTACCTGAAGAGATTTAATATCCATAGCTTTAAAGGGACTGCTCGCTTATTTCAATTTCATGCAAAATTGCATCATTATCTGAACGAAAACGACTTACAATAGGCAACAGGCATGCACATGACAAACGCGTCAATGTTTCTATTTTCTGGGACGTAACAATGTTTCCTAGTGGCATCCGGGCAAAGAGTCGCTCAATTTGGATACCGCAAAACGAGGCTTTTCAAGGCTCTATAACCCGCACAACAACTTATATATCTTCAACGAACGGGATCCGTCTGTGAATCATGCAACCACCACTTTCGCGGCGCCTGATTTTTGCGGGATTCTTACAAAGCCTCTTTACATCGCCTTAGTCGAGCACTTGAGTACTTAAACTTTTCAAGTGTCATGCTGGAGGAGGATTAAGGTGGAGCGTTGCAATTTATATTTTCCGTCGGCCAGCGTCAAAACATCTGTAGGCGTCATCACAAATAAAAAAACAAGTTTGACAACTCCACAGTGCACAAATTACAAAATTCCTGTCTAATTTTTCATCACTGGTGGTGGTCTACGTGCAGTGCTGCTCTTATAAAATAAAATGGCACTAACATGCACAACGCAGTACGAGAAACTAGAGCCGAAAGAAAATGACAAGGCCAAAATATATAAAAAAAAATAATAGCCGGAAGGCATGGCAAGTATGAAAAGAGAATCAAGATGACCTCTTTACAATAATGTCATGCGTGATATTCATTCAGTAAGCTGTATTTCCGATAAATTTTCAGCGACGGACCTTGCTCACAGAGTTAAAAATTCGAAGAGAAGGCGGACACAAGGTGATACCCAGCGTTAAGACCGGTTTTCCCCAGCATACATGTAGTGAGATGGCAAACATTGCCCATACTTTTACCAAGCAAAATAATGATAAACCACAGGTGATAAAATGTACATGTTTTGTAAAGATAAAGACTACATTGCTACCCATAATGAGACATATGCCTGAGAAGTTTTGTTTGTTTTTTGGGGTCTAGGACGTTCTCGTTAAGCCACAGCCGAATGGGTCTTTTTCACTCGCCAACATACGATGCACTTTCATCCCTACCCTCGCATATGAACACGTTACACAGTGCACAACAACGGACGTCAAACATTTACTTTTTAACTAGACAGACATGCATTACAAATTCGGTTGCCGGATGGACAAATAGATGGTGAGAAAGCTAACCGAACTAGATTGTATTTCAAAGTATTTTGGCCTTGCCAAGCTCAACGAACGATACAATTTTTGACAATTTATTCCGTCTTCGTACATGAAGCTTCATCGACGTATGGTAACGTAAGATAGCCGTGCAGGACAAAACTGTGAGATTTGGCAGTGAGAACCCCTTGACTGTACAAATTTTGCACACAAAAAAACAAAGGCCACCCGCACCGCAAAGTTATAACTCAATTCACATACGCAAAATGAAACCCTACCACATGGAAATGTTTCATCCTGGAGAATAATGTAGCCTTTATCTGTACAAGGCTTGTGTATTTCATCGCCTGTGATTTATTGTAATTTTGTTTGGTCCAAAAATGGAAAATGTGTGCCATCTGTTCACGTGTATGCTGGGGACAAACCGCTCTCAACGCTGGCTAGTATTTGGTGTCCGCCTTAACTTTGAATTTTTGACTCTGTGAACAAAGCCCGTTTCTCGAAATTTATCAAAAATAAAACTTACCTAACGAATATCACGTACATAATCATTGGAAGGAGTTCATCTTCATCTCCAATTTGTAACTGAGCCAACTTTTTTCCCCACCGTATTGCACACGCATAATGATCATTGTGCTATAATTCTGTCTGATATCCTCCCCTTACCGTCTAATTGCTTTACCCAAACGCTTCTTGTTTGTGAGTAGAGCGAGCTTAACTTGTTTTTGTGTAGAGCAGACTACTCTGAAAGCGTAGCTAAGAGAGTTGTAATAACATTATTCTCGAGGAAAGATGGGTTGTAGATGTTGTAGATGTGTTGTATGAGGTGTAGATGGGTTTAACCCATCTATGTTTTCATTCTCCTGGTTTCTCCTGGTTCTCCGGGTTTTTCTTCGAGGAATAGGGATATTACCACTGTCTATCTGTGTGAATAATACTCCTCACAAATGTACCGAACAACTCAAATATCCTGAAAACACAATAGTTCCCGTTTCCTAATGTTTTGTCGTGACTGTGGACCTTGTCACAGAACTTAAGCGCCAGACCATTAGGTAAGCATCTCTTCAGCAAGGAATGCTACGCTATGCTACAAGGAATGCAACAAGGAATGAAAACGTTCGTGCTTTCAGTTATATATATATATATATATATACTATATATATATATATATATATATATTATATATATATATATATATAATGCATATATATGTATTCTCTCTCTCTCTCTCTCTACTCTCCTCTTCTCTCTCTCTCTCTCCTCTCTCTCTCTCTCTCTCTCTCTCTCTCTCTCTCTCTCCTCTCTCTCTCTCTCCTCTCTCTCTCTCTCCCTCTCTCTCCTCTCTCTCCCTCTCTCTCTCTCTCTCTCTCCTCTCTCTCTCTCTCTCTCTCTCTCTCTCTCTCTCTCTCTCTCTCTCTCTCTCTCTCTCTATATATATATATATATATATAATCATACGGAGGAGGCCGATAGTCGATTACAATGCAACGAACAATGCAAGACATGTCACTCCCCTGGTTTGTTTCGCATTGGCCAAAGCGGCACTGTGAAAGGAAAATCACTGAGGCCATGCCCCGTTTGGGGGCCAAACGGGCTCCTCTGGAGGTCAGTTGGGATCTCTGGGCGGCGAAAGCCTCGGTGAACACCCAACGCACGGGGACCGAAGTTGGACAGGCAGGCCACTGTTTTGAAAGTGTAAGGCGCCCGCGCGGCGCTTCATACGCTTGTCAGATCGTGTTTTCGGTCTTTTTACAGACCGGCGGAAGAACTCTCCGGAGGCCGACAGGGCTCCTTTATGGGCCGGTATGAGACCTCTTCAAACAAGCAGTGGGCCCCAACAGGCTAGCAGGTGTCAGGTCTGAACGTTTTTTTTCAGGGTTAACAGGGTCCGACTTGCCTTCAAAATGTCCCCATCCCGTGAGGGGCCTCTGAATCTGCCCCTGAATCTGAATATTCCATGTCCTGAAGCAGAGTCCCTGCGCGACGGAAAGGGGTACCCGAAGGGGCAGACATACATGCGTGCAGATTCAGCACTTCGTCGTTCGGTAAGAATCTGTCTGCTTTCTCCTCGTCCTATGGATATGTCGAGATTTCGTAGCATGGAAAAGGCTTATGCGACGTTTACGAACCGCTGCTGGAAGGCTCTACACTCCGGCAGGCTGAGGCGGAACTACAGCTGTGGTGGCTGATGTGAAGGAAAAGAGGGAACGCTGTCGCGTCATTCCAGGATGCGATGAAGCGATGCGACCAAGAGCACCTCCCGGCTAGCTTCCAGTTGCTGCGGTTCGCCGCGTGCCAGCCAACGTCTACCGGCGCAACGGACCGCTCTTTCTTAGTGCGGCGCCGGTTGAGGACCTGGCCGCGTAATGCAATCGGCGAGGAGCGCCTCACGGGCCTGGCGTTGATGCATGCGCAGCCAGAGCCCGTGCCGTCTGCGGGGGAAATCGTGGAAGAATTTATGCTGCGGAAGCCTCGTCGCGTTTCGTAAGTCGGAACCATTGGAAGGCGAGTACCAACCACATGCCGTCGGCGGCGGCCGCTGCCCGCCTGACGACCGTCGCTTGTTTCCCGGCCGTCGTTCGCCTGTAGTGGCTAGTGGCGGCCTCTCGCTGCTCGTCAGTCGGTCTCCGCTTGACTGTCGACCACCACTCGCCGCTCGTCAGTCGGTCTCCGTTTGACTGTCGGTCACCACTCGCCGCTCGTCAGTCGGTCTCCGCTTGACTGTCGGCCACCACTCGCCGCTCGTCAATCGGTCTCCGCTTGACTGCCGACCGCCGCTCGTCGCTTGCCCTTCGGTCTCCGCTCGACTGTCAGCTACCACTCGCTACTCGTCTGTCGGCCTTCTCTAGTCTCTCGGCCGATGCTCCTCGCCCGTTCGTCGGTCTCCGCTTCGCTGTCGGCCTTCTCTCGTCCGTCGGCCGATGCTCCCCGCTCGTTCGTCGGTCTCCGCTTGACTGTCGGCCTTCTCTCGTCTGTCGGCCGATGCTCCCCGCCTGTTCGTCGGTCTCCGCTCCACTGTCCGCCACCACTCGCCGCTCGCCTGTCGGGAGCTTTCTCAATGTTTGTAACCGTACGTGCGGCCTGGTTCTGTCCGAGTGTGTTGATCCTTTGTATGCACTGGTTCATGTCCATGGTTAGGGGTGATCCTTACCCAAAAGCTTATCCTGAGAATGCATGATTTGCGGATTTAAATACTCTCGCCTTTAGCTTACCTAACGCCCAGACCCCAGGCGATCGCATTTTAAATCGCTGGAGGTTAAGCATGAGCGTACATCTCCCCAGGTAGGACGGCGGCGCGATGGCTGGGGATATGAAAGCGGTGCTCACGCAGGAAGGCTGAGAGTCTAGCGCTGGTCTGACGTCCTGTCCGCTCAGCTTAAATCTTTTGAGTCCATCTGAGATTGACCTAGACCGCGATGAGCCTTGTCACTCTCCAGATTAGTTCATGAGACGTGCATGTTGTCATGTATAGAGAAGAAACAAAAACACAAGGAAGCCAATGCATTTCGTAAGAAAATAAAAGTGTCGTTGGACGCGAGTCCTTGATATTATATTAGCTCCACGGACACGAATCGAAATCGAAATAGTCGAAAACTGCCGTGCCTGGCTGCACAGGGTAGTGAGACCTGACCCACCTTCCAAATCAATCGTCATATCAGTCATAATATTAGTTTGGTCACGTGTGGGGGAGGGGGGGGGGGCATTGGCTACAAGGATACCTAGATCACACTTGTCTCCTCCTCTGTACGAGTTCTTGGCTACGCTACTGATTGACCAATTGTATTCGCCAAGTAATTGAAACGGTGAGTGGGCTTCGTAAGGGCACTTGACCTCATGAACAGGTGATAGCTAAAGAGAGTTACATAAAAGCAGCGCTTTGATATGGTCACCGCTGGCTTTTGTCGAAACACAGGTATTACAAAGCACTGACGACTTTTTAGTGTACAAGGTAAAAGACACATTCTAAAACAAGGTCCGTTTAGCTACTGTGAAGGAAGCAAGCAATGTAGTACGTGATTCTCTCTTTTAAGCTAAATTCCACATATTCTCTTTGCAAAAATACCATTTCAGTGCCGCATCTTCCCTAGCTTGAAACGTACGGCGCGAGATTGGATGTCTATTTTCCATATTGCCCAGAAATTTGTTTTCGTTTCGACGTTGGCTTGGAAATGGCTACTGCCATGAAAGAACAGCAGAATTTGGTCCTGAGATTCATGAAACTACAGAGGGCATGAACAATTCACAAACAGCTTTTAAGGAGGCTAAAAGTCTTTGGAGCTATCAACCAACTTTTCCGAGTCGAATGTCGTTAGCAGGTGTGGGAGTTCAGAGACGGTGGGCAGAGCGTGTGGAAGGAGTCAAGCTGCGGGAGATCCGTGCCACAGACTGACCCCGCTCATGCGACCCAAGTGGAGGTGAAGATGATAAAAGGTCGCTATGTGATGATCAACCAGATAGGTCAGAGCCTCGGTTTGACTAAAGCGCCAGTCCATCCTATCCTTCATAATCAGCCGAAGGTGTCCAGAAGTGGCTGAAGGTGAATGCCGAGGCAGCCAACCCGTGAACGGAAGAAAGAGAGGCTCAAGTTGGGACGGGAGGGTGTGCGACGATGCCAGGAGGAGGGAGACTGATTTCTGGAATCAACTGCCACCGCAAATGAAAGCTGGTGTACGCTGTTTAACCCCAGAGACTAAGATGCAGTCGGTGCAGTGGAAACACGCAGACTCACCACCTCCCAAAAAGTCGAGTGCAGGTGTTTCCCAAAAAGGTGACATACGCCATAATTCGGGACCAAGAGAGCATAACATTAGCATACCCTGTTTCCAAAGTTGTCGATGTACGAAACCGTCCTCAGTGTCTTATCTCCTTTGGCCATCACCGAGCATCGTCAAGGGAAGCCACGCGGCCGGTTCGTTCCTCACCGTGACAACGCCTCGCCTCATCGTGCCGCTGTTGTGACTGAATCTCTGCCTGATAGCGTCATTGAGCTGCTGAAGCACCTGTCGTTCTCTGCGGGCCTTGCACCAGGTGACTTCTGGTTGTTCCCTCTAAAGAAAGATCGCTTTCGTGGGCACCGTTTCTCATTACGGTCTGCACTGGAATCGGCCATATTCCAGTAAACCACACGTGCTTCGTTCAGAGCTCCGGTGAAAAGACATATATATATATATATATATATATATATATATATATATATTTGGTGAATATAGATCCAGTAATTGTGAGTGCAACCATGAAACGTCCCGCTGGGAACGCTGCGTTGAAAACCAGGAAAAATATGTACAAAAAATGAGCCATCGGTAATGGGTGTATACCAATAAATGCGCTGTGCCGTGGCCAACGGACCTTACTTTTGGGGCGCAACAGTGCCATACCTGTTTCAACAAAGTTAAAAAAGAAGCAATGCACTGTTTTGTTATGTCGCTTAATAACCTACGAGACAGAAAGCAAAGAGGTGTTATTTTAGCCACATATGTTCCTTGCAGATGTGCTTGAACAACCTGGGCTAATAACTTGACTTAAAAACAACTTGGGCTGCTTGGATTGTCCTGCAAGGCTAAGCACATCAGGTTATTGCCTTTTTCACATGGAAGGCAATAGATATTCGCGAGTTTGCCAGCCACATTGTCACCTAACCACGTTGTGGTGGAATTACCTCAACCGCCAGTCGCAATACTGCCTGTTCTTCAACGAAATGTAAAAAGCCCACCACTGCCGGTCAACGAATAATTGGAACAACGTGACCAACCGTCTTTTGGTTCAAGGAAATAATCAGCAAGAAAGATCCGACTTCAATGACAGTTATCTTCACCGCAGAGCAAAAGAACGGGTTCGCATGAACTGGCAGCTGTCACACAAAGCACGGCAACGCGACGCGTTTACGTCTATACCCGAGTCTGGACGAAGCACAGGCTGAGTGCTTCTAGTTTCGGCGCTGCTTCCCGAGGTTTGTCTGTGTATTTGTCTGTGCATTAGTATGTCATTCATCTGTTTGTCAACTATTATTTATCACCTGTTTGTCGTATAACCAGTAACAACTCATTTCCAATGCTGTCACTCTTACAACAGTAGTGGCATGACATTGGTGTTACGGTGAAAACTCCTACTGACAGGGGTGCTGCGGCACCAATTACACGGGACATTACTTCTTCTGCGAACGTTATACAGACTTTGCTTACACGGGGCATTACTTCCATGGCAAAGACTTATACCTCATACTACAAAGAATTATACACAACATGAGCGCTACACGACAAGATTAAAAAGTTATACTCACCATTACCCCCACTGCAAAAACTTATACTCCGCTTAAACGCGGCATTACTTCTGCTGCAAAACTCATACACAGCATGAGTGCTACTCGATAAGACTTATCCTGCAAAACCTTGTACTCAGCATTACTTTAAAAGTAAAGACTAATGCAATCTTGAATTATACGCGACACGACGTCTGCTGTACAAACTCAAATACGACATGAGCACCAAACGGCATAGCTTACGCTGTAAAAACATATACCAGTTATTTCTTCTACAGCAAAGACTTCATCACATCAAGTCTCTGCTGCATCACTAATGCCGCGCGAGCCTGCAGTAGAAATGGCGCAGTGTAGAAGCAATGGCTGTCTATGTTTTTGCAGCAGAAGCAATGATGAGCGTATATTTTTGAAGCAAGCGTTTTGTCGAATAGCGGTAATGCCGCTTATAGGTTTTTGCATTAGAAGTAATGACTCTTTAAATGTTTGCAGTAAGATTGATCACTGTTTAAGTCTTTGCAGCAACACAATGGCATGCATCAGTTTTTGCAGCATAAGCTTTGTCGCGTAGCGTCGTGTTAGTGACACTAACGTCGTGGTATTGGCAGTAGCAGTAGTGTCGTAGCACTCCTGCCGGTAGGGGTTTTCGTAGTAGCACTCCTGTCGGTAGGAGTTTTCGTTGTAGCACTAATGCCGTGGAGCTCACTACAGCGCAGGTCTGCGATTTTGTGAACGGAATGCACCGCCTACATTCTGCAGTGAATCACTGCGAATCACTGAAGACCGCACGTCGCCATCCTCGGATTTGATTAGGGAGATAACGATTTTACAGCTTCGTCATTCACCTACCGTAAGGAAGATAGTGTGCACCAACGCTGCCTGGGGCATGGTGGGCCACGGCTCCGCCAACGTGATGAGATCTCTTACGTGGGTAGGCTGTGCCATTGGTGATGATTTATCTCCACATACCTTATTTGCTGATGCGTACGATTTCGAAGAAATGGATATGCTGTGCACATGCAGAGACGAAAGAAAGCACCCCCAGATTGTGTTCAATCCCGAGCTCGTTGAATTACGGGGGGGGGGGCGGGGGGGGGGGACAAAAAGTGACGAAGGGTGCGGAATGTCGGGAAGACTGCGGGACGCTGCATACCGACTCAGAACGCGCCAGTGCGTGGATGGAGGACACTGACAGCCAATATGACAACGGCCATGCACATACATCTAAACAGCACGAAGGCGCGGATAAAATGGACAGCCACCCGCCGGGCAAAAAGCGGGAATCCTCTTAAGGTAGCTTCACGGCGCGCAAGCAGGTGACGCTGAGATGAGGAAGTGTTACGTACCGCGAGTCTTACCTTGGCTGATAAACACGTCATAGTAGCTGAGCAGATTCGCGTGCTGTAGCACGCGGTACAGCTGTAGTTCCGACTCGTTGGTCGGCTGTGACGTCATCGTCACTGCAACATAGGGCGGTCCGGTCACGGAATGGCCGTGCGAGGCTGCATCCCCGCCGGGGGTGGCACGGGGTCGAGCGGGCTTCACTCAGCCCATGGCACGGGATCGTGCCATGTCGCCCAGTGAGGTGACTGCTAAACCGGGCTATTGGGTGGTATCACCCTATGCACATACATATCACAGAGTTCTGCCCGAGACAGGTAAGTCAGTCCCTTCGAAAGTGGGACAGACCATCCTCGTTACGCTGCAGTAAGCATCTCCGTGCTCCACCATGCCCCAGCCTCGCCCGGAAAGGAGATCACAGCGCACTAGGCCTCGCAACGCGTTCGTGTTCATGCTAAAATCAAGACGATCTACGAGTCAACCGGATCAAAAGGTATCATAACGTGACAGATCGTCGCCCTGTTGGAGGCGAACCAAGGTAGCCAATGAGGCAGCGCTCGACCTCGGCCCGTGGTAGAAGATTATAGGTTCGTACATAGCGCATTCAGCAAAAGACATCCCTCAGCATAGCGGCAGCATACTCAAGACCAGACAACCCAAACCAACGCGGCTCTGTTTTAATGCTACCTAATTCAGCTCGGTGAATTACAGGAACGTCCGTGATGCACGCACTCCAGTGCCGGCACTCGTGACACTGCCACCCTCAAGTTGCCAAGGAATTTAAGGACGATAGTGGGCTGAAATCGCACGCCTTGCCGCATGCGGTAAAATCCTGGCAAGGTGTGGTTCATATATTTTTGCAGCGTGGCCAGAACAAAGGTTTGCAGGGCGATTTAAAATGCTCTGCAACTTCAGACTTTTAAAACATTGCCTGCGGTTGCCATTCTAACAAGGCAAAAACGATAGGCTTTGAAACCGAACAAAAATCTGCAAACTTTGCAGCATGACACTATATCCAGCTCTCCTCTCAGCGCCTCTACTATGATGCCAGATGATAACGTCCAGAGCCAGGATGTGGGAGCATGGACTTTAAGAGAAGAGGTCGTTTTTCTCAATAATTCCTGGAAAAGTAGCTGGAGGCGAATTATCCTTGCCTCCCCACCATAACTGCTGGGTATTGAGATACCACCACCGAAGGACATTTAACATGGCATCGTCAATCGTCAGGTGACGGAGATTTTGTTGGTGTTTTTTTTTTTTTAGCTGAAAGACACGACATGCATGGTGACATTTTCATAGGTCTACTGGAGGCTGATCGAAATTGGGGCCTCATCATCTGGCGAGATTGAACTTTCCTTCAAAGTTGGAGACGGGTAAAAATTACGGCATCCCATCATGATCAACAATACTAGACATTTAGCTATTTTACAATTCACACAACCGCCATTACTAAAGCAGCGCGATAACTTTTTGACGCAGCATTTTAATGGACAGTCGTCAACCTAACAAATACGGTAAACCGCCTTGGAGCCGCGTTAGCCCTGCGACACTTGCAAACCTCATTCTGGGTTGTCCTGTAGGTGCCGGGCAAACGCAAGACAAGCGCAGCAGGTTGATAATGAAATATGCCCTTATTGCAGTCGAGATATTATTGCATTCACCACATTGGAGCGCCATCTTGTTTCATATTCCGTTTCCAGCAGCCTTGTTGACAGGACTCCTGTCATTTTCAGCCTGGCCTTCCCATCCACCGAACAGACTGCGACGCCCTCCATTTGGAGTTCGCCGGCCGCACGGAAGATGTGGCCGTTGTCATACCAGACCAACAGATGAGGTCTGGCCACGGTCTCGCCGCTATCCTCGGACCCTGATCAGTGCTCGGCGGTCTCCCACCAACAGAGCGGACACTGTCTGCAGCCCCTCTCTCCCTCTGGTTCCCCTCCTTCTCTGGTCCCTCCTCGCCACCTCAGCTCGACGGATCAACACTGCCCGTCGCCCGCCGCAGCCCTGTTGCTGCGGTCACCCACGACCCCAGCGCCGACGCGCGCCACCTCCGGTCTGGGATTCCGGCGCGCTTCAACCAGTCTGCTCGGATGACGTTTTAACGTGCGGGGGTCTTACGGCCAGTCTGAAGGTGGGGAACAACGACCTTTGTTTTATGATACGTTATTTATGAACCCGGTCCTAATAGTTGTGCTACCGACATGTAATCTCGAAACGACCACGATTTCGAACCAGACAGATATATTTGACTTCGAAGTCAAACAGAATAGAGTCAGTACAGATGTTAATTGTTTACAATATGTACATATGTACATGTACATGTACGTTGTCACTTTTAACCTGGGTTATAACCCGACCCGTTCACCACTTAAAGGGAAATATATAACGTGACCGATTTGTTGCATGCCCATAACGTCCGACTGAGCGATATCTGCCAGAACACCCTTCTTTTTATATCCACTCAAAGACGATTCCCACCCACATCGGGGGCATATTTCCTAATTCTGCTTAGCTTAACACGCGATTGGATAGGGGGTCAAGTTGACCCCCCAAAGGTTTTTCCCAAATGGTTTCCGAACGGTGCGGCGTAGCCGCGCCAAATTTTGCATAGCTGTAGACAATTGAATAGCGGATCGTTTAACATCAACAATTTAGATGTATCTTGTAAGATCGCTAACCTATGGAAGGTCAAAGTCAGGCTATGGTCTCAGAGAAGTCATTTCTAGGGAATCGTTCAATCTGATGCAACAACGGAGAGTTAGACGAAGCCATACATCTCTGAGATGCTTCCTTAGGAAACACAAATATCGAATGAGCAAATTACGTTGACCTAAGGTCAGGTATGAAGGTCAGACCAAGGTCATAACCAACCTGTTGTATTACTCTGGGGCTTGCTGTATGATATAGTTTCTGGTGCTCATTTCGAATTATTGATAGGAGGAACCACATTATTTATCCTCCATGGACCTCTTAGAGGTCAGAATAGGTCATTAACCTAAAATGACACCGGTCAACAGTTCGTTTTTAGTAACATACTGTCTAACCTAATCTTTGTTGCTTATTGAAATGCAAAACTCAGAGCGGTCTTCTATGATTTTTGTCGCAATGACCTTCAAAGGTCAAACAAGGTCACTGACCTTGGATGAGCATGTGATCTTTTGCTTAGAAACAGTTATCTAGGTTCTGGGTCACTTTGGAGACCAATCTGGAATTTGACTTTGTTTGACCTTATTTGACCTGAATGGCCTAGGAATCTCAAACTTTGACCTAAGCGAGTTTACGTACAGGTCAAGACATCCTGTAAATTTATTGTCTCTAGCTTTCTTCGTTCCCGAGATCTCAGGGGGTCAAACTGCCCCCCCCCCCCCACCCGAGCGAAGGGTATCTAGCCGGCCACCCGGGCGCGTGTTAAACGTCGTGAGTAATCGATTCCGAATTAATCAAATCTAAACATCAAGTTTGCAACTTAGCAAGATATTTGTAACTGATCAGGTAAGTCACTAAGGCACAGGGAAAACTAGTTATCACGACACATATTTCTGCGCTGAACATCGGGTGTTACAGCTGTGCAGCTGTGGTAAGTTGTAATTCTCATCTGTCTACTTATCGCACGATTGTGTCCGACATGCTCATAACAGTACGGTTAATGTTCATCTGCTGGAACCCATTCCGTTTTTCAGAGCCAGCCTGCCACACATTCATCAACCAAAACCTGTGGACCTGTCGATCACCGCCAAGCCTGGACCCGCACCCCAATCCCACGAGGTCGACAGCGCTCTGACCGTTGCCTGTCCCGGCCTGGGACGCGGCCGCTCGGCCAACCCCACTCCGCCCGAGCCGCCGGAGCGGGGTCGGCCGGCCGCCGCAGAGCGCGGCTTCACTTCAATCGGCCACTGCACCGCTCCTTTGTGCCCGCCGGCGCCCGATCAATACGTGCACATGTGAGCTGCCGGCCGGCGCGCTCTGTCCTCCCGGACGCCGCTTTTTCGCCGCCCCTGCCATTGACCTGGCTGCTGCACGCGCTGCCCCATATTTTACAGCGCATCGATTACGTTTTTAGGCGGGGAAGTTCAACGGTATACCGACTAATCCGGCCGAGCCGACGGCGCCAGTTGCCGGCTTCGTCCGTGGCGCGGCAGCACCGTCGCGCACGCACTTTCCGACGAGGGGTAGGGGATGGGGCAGGCCGGCGGGTCGAGCGCGGCGCACGACGGCAATGACCCCGGCCAAACAGAGGTGGAGAGCTGGCACCGCCGCGCAGCCGCCAGCAGGCAGCGTTGAGAGAGCCCCAGCGTCTGGCCGGGCTGCAGCTTCAACAGAGCTGTCACGACGATGATAATGACACTGGATGTGCAGACTTTCTACTTCTACTTTCTACATGTCAATTGCACGCCCTGTCAGGAACTTTCTTCGCGTTGTAAGCAAAAGCGAAACACACTGAGATCAGAGATCGTAATAAAGTAATTGGCAAACTGCGTTTCATTCCTAAACTCATGCCACAATTCGGTACGAATGCGAACCAATATTGGTCGTTGGAGTTTTAGTACACGCCGATGGCTGCGGCCGTTTTAGCCCATATCATGCTTGCGGCCTCAGCCCACGAATAATATCGGGTATCGAACATGACATGTACAGATAATGTCATCGTCATAGCTTTGTAAGGGCTGTGGAATTGCCTCATCTGTATCTGCAATGCCATCTTCAAAGATAGCTATTTAACTCCTTGATGATGTGTTTCAACTAAGTCGGAACCCGTGAAGAACGAAGAGTGCCACACACTTTGGGCTGCATACGGCTACTTAAAGGAACTGCCTTAATACATGCTGTTTAATAGTGCTACTCAACAGGAATAGCTTTAACATGCATTCTCAATACAAGTGATTAATTGAGAGGAATAAGTATCTCTTAAAACGACAGGGAACCAACATGAACGTGGCTCTCACGCTATGCACACCAAGGACGCTGGCAATGGAAGCGATACATAAAATGGTGTATTTTCTGCATGCTCATAACGTTATGTAGAGGAAACTTTGTGAACAGTTTTAAAACAATCTGAGCAGTACAGCTGCACCAACAAGAGCAGTTTGAGTCTGTACTTCGGAAGTGTATTCCCACTCCTGGCCAGAATTCCTCCCGCGTCCCGCACCCTGGCCGGCATGTCGTCCCTAGCATCGCCAGCAAACAACAGATGCATGAATGCGATACGCGGATGAAACTGAGTTCCGGTCGTTGACCGGCTAAGGCGGTCAGCTCTCTGAAACGGTGATGAACGATGAACGGTTTCGTGACCTTTTACGGTCATGTGAACATTGAACGGGTCCAAATTGTCTGGAAAGCTGTGAGCGCGTGACAGCGAGCGCCGGAGAGACGGCGGCGATGCCAGCCGAGGTCATCTACCGCATCACCGGACACTTCCCTACCGACAAACGTCCCGTGACCCACGCTCGCGCACCGCCGGAGGCAAGTGCCTGCCCGGGGCCCGACCGAGCGCGCGCGCGCGCCTCGCGCACTCACCGTGGACTCCGCTGGGCGTCGGCTCGGACTCGGACTCATCGCCGCTGTGCGCGGCAGCCGGGTACGGCGGCCGCGACTCGGCCGGGTACAGCCGGTGGCTCATAACCGGAGCCGGCATACCTGGCGCGCGGCTGCCATGGGGCCGCCGGCCGGCCGGCGGAGGGGACGCGCACTTCCAGTGGCGGCGCGGCGCCGACTGTGGCGCGGCCGGCGCCGGCCGGCGCGCCGCTCGCTCCCCCAGCCACCCCCGTCGGCAAAAACGGCGCACAAAAACGGCCCTATCGCAACAGACGAGCGCGTGCAAAAACGCCGCCGACTGCGGTCTTTGCCGGCGAGTGTGCCCGAGTAAAAAGCACTGGGCACGGCGCCGGTAAAAACTGACGGAGGGTGGAGCGGCCCGCCGACAGCTGACCGGACCGGCGCGGGTGGACAGGCGCGCTGGACGCTGGACTCCGGAGTGGACACTCCGCAGAGGCAGGGGCCAATCGAGGCAGTGGGTTTGAGTTTGAGCTTGAATGACCAGGCGAGCGAAGGAAAAGTCCATGTTTCGATATTTTCGTCATGGCTGGTGTGGCCGAGTAGCACCGTTGGCATACAAATCCCCTAATCCAAATTACCTGCCGCTCTGAAGATCACCCCCTAGCTTTTGTCTGGTGGATCGCAACTCCAGTTAAATGACTTGTCCACGACGAATGGCTTTGATCTCGGCGAATTGGGGGAAGAATGGTGTCCAGTCCTCCGGACCTGTCCTCGCCTATCACACCGCATGAGCAGCGCTCATTCCCTATGGCACACACGTGTGCATACATGCAGACATTTACATGGATACAATTTCCATTTTAAAAACACTCAACTTGCTGTCCTCGCAGGTTTGAAAAGTTCACACTGTTATGGTGTACACGAAGAAGCGCACTGTTGAACTCAACGCCAGTGGGGTAGGTCATGCATTTTGGTGTTAAAAGGAGGATAATACCTACGTTGGCGATCGATGGAGGCTGAAGCTTGCATAATTTAGGACAAAATCTTAACAAATTTATATAAAAGACATTATGAAACATTCACTTCTCGCACTCTCTCAGAAAGCCGGATAATAGCGTAAATACAAAAGCTGTGCGCAAAAAGGTACATCATACGCACAGAGTTTACGTTTCGGGTTAAGTATCGGCGAAAGCGGCGCACCAAGCACGCCACTCTGGCACGTCACTCCCTCGTCAGCGCGAACATGACGTCGAATCATAATCGGCGCCATCGCGAAAATGCATCCCATCGGAAGACCTGTCCCCCACCCTAAATATCTCCACTGACGTCCTATTGGCTGCAGCGGTAGGCTCTGCTCGCTCCCAGAGCTCCTGACCGCTCCCATCGCTCCTGGCCCTGGTCCTGGTCGCCCCATCGGTCCCCACTCCTGCGGGTACGGATAACCTGGTAGGATTGTTGCTGTGATAGATTGTTGCGCCGTCACCAACATGTGTCACGCCGTAACCTGGTTTGCTGGGTGCGTGCAACGACTTCCGTTCATTTCTACGCCAGACTATACACCATTGGGGGGGGGGGGGGGATCCCCTTAAAGATTCATCGATCAGCAATGCCCAGAAATGCCAGATAACTGTGAGATTTGTGCTTGGCTCCGGACAGAGTCGGGATTGATACCTAGATGGACGAAATTTCCGTTGCATCAGGGTGAAATCGAGACTCTTGGGCGTTTTTTTGTGAGTCTGAGCCGAGGTTCAGGCACCTCTAGTATCCGTGAGCAGACTCAGCTGTAATTGTAAGCAAAACGGCATTTTCATACGTAGCTTTTGTGCACACCATATGGATCACAGTCATATCTAACTGCGTCGTGAAAATAAATGCCCAGAGTGAACTATCTCCCAAACTGATGTCCCCGCAATTATTTCCTTTGGACTATATAAGGGCATTGGAGCATATCTCTTAGAACCGGAATCGGAATTGTCGGAATGTTGCGCTGTGCTGCTTGGAGCCAAACGCGGAATCGATGTCCTGTGCTGTGAGTCAGAATCAATTCCTCGGAAGCGAAATCGAGCACAAGTCGGACAACTGCAGCTTAAAGGATGAATGGAACCACGTTATGACAGAGTAGCTATCGCAAGGCACATATCGGGCAGGTCCATGTCAGCAAATCTGAGCGGGTCGGAAGGCTGCGCTTTTTTACTCGAAAACAACTTTGTTGTGTTTTGTGTGTGAATTAGGCAGTGAACAATAATTGGATGCATAAATTTATCGTAACTCCAGCTTACTGGAACAGATCAATCCCGAATAGCACTGAACTCAAATGCACCAAGACGCATGGTATGGTGCAAGCCGAGTGAAGTGACAAAGAGTCGCTTCTTTAGCGTGTAGAGGAGACCATGGCACATCAACAAATGGAACCAAGCGTCTTTGAAAGCTATGCAAAAAGGTTCTATCCATGTGTCGAAATGTTCACGTTTATGGGGTTTCAGCAGGTGAAGAGATTTACTCATGCGTTGTCACACGTGAATTCATGCAATATGTTGCATGGAAATCAGCTGCGCGTGAGCCTCGCTAAGCCCGGTCAAGGAGTCGACGAAATGAATTGATGATACGATACGATACGATATCAGTGCGACGAATACACAAATACACTTATTTGTGTATTCCGTGACCGTAACAAAGCTCAAGCTGCAACACATATATCGTGGGTGCATATCGGTCACGACGAACTTGGTTTCCATCTGTCCAGCTTGCACGGTCCAGCATGTCTTGGTTTAGACCACAGCGCGTGGCATTGGAGACTTTTTTGTGAAATCGGATCATTCCCCATGGATAGGGTCGGACAACGTTGACCCAACCTAGTAATTTATATTCGACACTTCCGAGCATGCTCTGAGGCTGCTTTCATGTCTTCATCCTTTCCGGTGATCGAGATCTAACTTCAGACCCTTAAACGCCCCCAAACGACGCATACCCCCTCTGCGTTCGCGTGTGTATGACCAGTTGCAGACATCAGCCGGCGTATCTGCCGTCACTGTTGTCAGGTCTCTCCACTGGCGAGCGGTGCTGGTCCCGTATCGGTGTGACCGTATCTGGCCTAGTCTGGCCCCGCGATGCGTTTCTCTGTGCAGTCAGCAAAGGTCACGCCTCCTACGGTGACCGCATGGGTAACGGAGGCGCAGTCAGATAAAGGGTGTGAGAGAAGCTCGATGAGTACACTTCACACCAACCTTTAACCTCCTGTTGGGAGGCATCTCTGGTTAATACCGAAAAAATCCGGGCATTAGGGGGCAGCGGTACTCCTTGGCTGCATCCCAGTTAGGAAGTGCTAAGTTATGGCGATTTCACAACGTTGTAGGAAAACCAGCAGTTGACATGCAAATACCTCAGAGGCGTTGCGGCACAAGTTCTAAGCGATTCTCAAATATGAACCTGACAACTGCATGCGTCACGATCGGTGATAGCGAGGACCCCAGCCGTGACTGGCCGTGACGGAAAGCCGTGACGGACCGTGACGGAAGGGCGTGACCTGCCCGGTCGGGCCAGCTCAGGTCACACTGCTGAAGCTGCACAACTTCTGGCCACTTGATTACACCATTTCCGACCGTGTAACATGAGCGTGGCCTGTGGTCTTGCTTCTTACATGTTTTGTACGGCTGGTAGCTATTTATGGTTCCGTGTGGCAGTGCAGCTGCGCATCTCCGCGCGGTTGAACACGCGTGGCGATCGAAAAGCCGTGGCGCGGAATCCCGTGTATGTACTTGGCACTTGAGTGGCAAAAAAGTCATCCATTTTCGCTACGATTTTCTGGGAAAATCTTCAAAACCTGAGGGCCTCTAAACATTTGGTTTGATTTCCCTCTTCCAAACGTCAGGCTCACTTTTCCATGCTAGGCGATCACGGGCCCGTGCGCGTATTGCACTTACTAGCCGCGATGAGGGTTGTTCTGCACATCCTCCTATAAATAAGCATACTGCGGCGGCAAGCCCAAGCTCAGGCGATGCTGGGGTTTGTCCGCGGGAACAGCACGAAGGCGACAATTTAAGAAGATGTACGCAAATATAACAACGATAAGTAGGTGTCTGCACAACAGAACACTCCGCCCGTCGGTATCAGCCCCAAGGGCGGATTGTGCACGCGGGCTTCCATGAGGACTACCTGTACACACTCACCGTAGCAAATCACCGTGTCCGCAGGACTCGGTAAGAGCGGCGTCAGCTGACTCCTCTAGTGTGGCGTTAGCTGCTACTCTAGTGCGGCGTCATCTGACTACTCTAGTGCGGCGTCAACTGACTACTCTAGCGCGGCGCCAGCTGACTCCTCTAGAGCAGCGTCAGCTGGCTCCTCTCGTGTGGCGTTAGCTGCTCTTCTAGTGCGGCGTCATCTGACTACTCTAGTGCGGCGTCAGCTGACTCCTCTAGTGTGACGTCAGCTGACTCCTCTAGAGCAGCGTCAGCTGACTCCTCTCGTGTGGCGTTAGCTGCTCTTCTAGTGCGGCGTCATCTGACTACTCTAGTGCGGCGTCAGCTGACTATTCTAGCGCGGCGTCAGCTGGCTAGTGCGACGTCAGCTGACTCCCTAGTGCGGCGTCAGCTGACTCCTCTAGTGTGGCGTCAGCTTACTACTCTAGTGCGGCGTCAGTTGACTGCTCTAGTGAGACGGGCCGGACTGCGGGCCCAGCGCTGTTCATCGTCACATTCCACCGACAACGCCAAAAACACGTCAAAGAATTGTGAATGCCACGCCATCTGTCCAGTGTGAACCCTGACACAATGCAATCGAAGCACACCCCTGCGTTAACACACACTCATGTGGGGGGGGGGGGGCAAATTGACCCCCCCCCAGCCGAAGGTTTTTCCGGAATGGTTTTCGAACGGCGCGGCGTAGTCGCGCCAAATTTGTCATAGCTGTAGACAACTAAATAGCAAATCGTTTGGCATAAAAAAATGAGATGTACCTTGTAAGTTCACTGACCTATGGCAGGTCAAAGTCAGGCCATGGTTTCAGCGAAGGTAATTTCTAGGGAATCGTTCGATCTGACCCAGAACGGAGTGTTTGACGAAGCCATACATCTCTGAGATTCTTTCTTGGGCAACACGACAATGGAATGATCAAATTCCATTGACCTAGAGTCAGGTGTGAAGGTCAGAACAAGGTCAAACCCAACCTGTTTTATCACTTAAAGGATTGCTGTATGGGGTAGTTTCTGGAGCTGATTTCGAATTTGTTGATAACAGAAACAGTATTATACACCTTCCATAGACATTGCGCTGTCTAGCGTAATTTTTGTCGCTTATTCAAATGCAAAACGCAAAGCAGTTTTGTGTGATTTCGATCACCATGACCTTAAAAAAATTAAGCAAGGTCATTGACCCTAAGGGAGCATGTGACCTTTTGCGTAGGACAGTTATCTAGGGTTCTAGTGGCCCTTAGGTGACCAACCTGAAATTTGACCCTGTTTAACCTTATTTGACCCGAAGTTCATGACGTAGGTACGTCAAACCTCAGCCTAAGTGAGTTCACGTACAGGTTAACACACCCTGTGAATTTGGTGTATCTAGCTCTCTTCGTTCCTGAGATCTTAGCGGGGTCAAATTGACCTCCCTTTCCCGAGCAAAGCGTATCCAGCCGGCCACGCGGGCGCGTATTAAGATGGTCCACATTCACGTGCTGCGTATATTTTTCAGCACCGCAGCCGTGCGTCCCAGTCGCGAGAGGGAGGGCGGGTGGGGGGGGGGGGGGGGGCGACCGAGCGTGCATTGGAAAGCCCGGGGAGACCGCCCGGCAGCCTCGCCTGCTGCCTCTCTCAACGCCGGACAAGGCGACATGGCGGTATCGCTCTTCTCCCGCGTCGGTCCCATCCATATTGAGACAATGGCCATTGCCCCATTTGGGTCCGTGAACCCTGGATTATGTTGCTGAGGCAAAACGCCACACACTTCACCTTTCTGGACGCGTTTGTCCTGTTGTAAGCTCGGCTAGCCGTGCCTGCGGTCTGGAGAACTGTCGCTGGCGTCAGCGTCGATTACGCAATCGCACCGCAGCGTGGCGCCCGAGGGCCGTGATTTCGGACTAGTGATCGGACAAAGGCCGCACGTGACCGGTGGGAAGCGGCGCTCATGGCTTCTACAGAGCCTTGTTGTTAGATACCATACGTGCGACAAACCTGATTGGCAGAATCCCAACGTCCCATTATTTTTTGGCGGGCTGTTTATTTTTCACACGAATTCAAACAAAGCCGGCTACGGCTTGCAGCGTGATTTTGCGGCCATGCAACTTCTCTTGATCTTTCTTTCACCCCTGCGTGGGTAAACAAAGTTTTGCATGCAAATGCTCGGTGTTGTCCCCTCTCCGGCCAGCTGCTCCGCTAAATAAAGGAACTTCTCACAACTGCTGAACATTGCAGGCTTGCACCATTGCAGCCGCGTCGTGCAGCTGGGAAGACGAGGCGGCACGGTGCGAAACTGTCATAAGCCGCAAAAACGGAGCCGAAATTCAAACAGCGCGATCCGTGCTTGCCGCCAAACGGCGACAGGCGGTGACGGCCTATAACCTGCCGCCCTGGAGCTGCGGGGCTTCGCGGGTAGGAAGCGACAGCACCACTGTCTTGCAGAGTGGACGGGTCCCTGTCGAGCAATGACTGACACCTTTTGCGTATTTACTCAGATTGCCGAAAGCTTATAAAATGCTCTATGAGCTCGCTATGCTACATGCCAGCATGGAAGCATGGCACATGCGTGCATGAAAGCATGCTGCATACACTTCAGGGAGCATGATCTGTGGAATCTGAGACACCACATACTTACAAGAAAACATCGGTTGGTTCAGAATGCCATTTGCTTCGGAATATCTTTACATTTTTATGCCCATGTTCAATGCAATTCGACGTGCAGGTTTACATCTAGCCAATCTGTGTGGCTAGGCAAGACAGTAGTAATAGCCTCTTTCATAGGAAAAAAAACCAGGAGAACGGAGATATACATGTGATGATATTTCACCAACATCCCTTCATCGAAACAATAACAGAATCTCCATTTTCCTGGTTTTTCTCCGGGGTATGAGGCTATTACTACTGTCTTATCTACGATAATAATGTTCCCCATAAATGCACTTAACAATTTACACATCACACAGCCTGTGTGTTTCTTGACCTGGGGCGTAGACCGGCGTGCGTGACGTCCTGGACCACACCTCACGTGCGTACGTCGCCGTGCATAGTCTGCTTCACTGAAGGAGCTGGGGCGCCACTGTGGGGGCTCGGCCATAGCGGCTTTGTGGTGCGGTCTGGCTCCGCAATGGCGACTGTGGGTGGTGGACGTCCCCGGCCAGAAATCGAAATAGAAAAAACCAGGAGACTGAAATCGTATTGAATGGTACAGGCAAATGGTCTTGATGACATCATGTAATTTCAGGGACTTGCAAACGCGGGGTACCCATCTCTGTTGGTTTGCAGCCCGTCTAAAGTGATGAAGCGAAGCACGTCTTTCATTTGATCGCAGGAAAGAGTGCCGCGAAATGCAGCAACTCGGTTAACATTCTTCCGTTATATAGGGTTTGCGGCTTATGAAGTAAAGATGTTGAATAAAGCTACCAGCCTTGTGAACATCATGCACATCCAGAGACGTAGCCAATGGGTGAGGGCAGGGGCCTTGGCTCAGGGGGCAGGGGGCCAAAGCTGCCCTTGAACCAAGAGGTTGACACTAAATATTGGGCGAATTCGCGGGAAGTTGGTCTTAATTGGGATGATTTGAGAGGAAATTTGCCATCCTCACCCGAGGCAGATTTTTACCACGTGTACGTGCGCTGCAAGTAAAATGCAACCGGATATGCTATTTTCATGTATATTAAGGTACACACTTATAACTTGAACCGTCATTCAGCGGCATTCAGTGATGGGAGTTTTTTACCCAATCCACATTATAAACTGGGTTTTGGCAATACCCTGCAGCTACACGTTCGTCCGTTACGCCAATGCGCCCGAGTTGCATCACGAGTTCAACGGAAGCAGAACTTGGCGAAAATTGGAAAGGATGATGACACTAATTTGTGCATACATTCCTCTCATCCAGTCCTGCATGAAGGTGGTGCTAAATTTCTGAAGCACTGGGATGCATCTGCACCCCCCAGATGCCACCAAAACACCGCTAATTTACCATTTCCCAAGGGTCTGGTTTCAATTACGCCAGAGATTAACATCATCATGCCACTAAGTTGATTTTTGTTTTACACTGACAATATCAAAAGGTGGGGATGCGGCTAACTTTGACAAATGAAGCAAAACTAGTCGCTACGTATGGTTTCTATACAAATTTTGATTCTACGTTCGTTGCGATATCAACGGCCGTACGGCCTTCCCATGACCGTACTTCTGCCGAGGTCGCTATTCAGCCATCGCGGGTTACTCGTTGGTTTGCCCTGCCCGTGAAAGCCTCCAGTCTGGGCCTACGCAGCACATGAGCGCACTTCCTTTGCACAGGTTGTGCTCATTAGGCTTCATATTGAAGTGCACTTCGTTTCAATACATTGTGCGTGCTGCCCTCTCACCAAGGTCCGTCTCTCCCCCCCCCTCACCATCTCTGTTAAGAAAGTGATGTCTGTGCTCCTGAACGACATTAAAGCTCAGAGGGCTGGAGATACTTTTTGACCACAGGCATTTGAAAAATGTGCATGTCATTTGGCGTAGTCTGTAAAGTTCTGACTTTATGTATGCTTAACACGTTTATGTCTTACCACTCAGACCCGTACTTCCCTGGATCTGCTATTTCCGCATGTCTTAGCTGTCCCATGTTTCTGAAGATTGTGCTCTCGAATTGATGCAGCAAATTTACCCTGTAGTATGCGTTCATACCACATTATATGATCTCATTTCACGACCTTTTAGACTATCGAGCACAAAAAACGGCATCAACCCACCCCAGTGTCAGGAGGCGATGATGCAGCACTGATGGCGAACAACGATGAAATGGTCGCTTGAATGTGATGTGACACCATGAAGCTGCCCGAGCGAAACAAGGTGCCTCTGAACGACATTAGCCGACCCATATATCAAGCCGGTCCACCGCAGACGCGACGGACTTCCCCCGTCAGTACACTGGGGCGGCCCGTTCGCGCCGCGCTGCTCGCCACCGCTGACGTACGGCCGCGCACCAAGACCTTCATTCACACTATTCGCCTGAGGCAGAACAACACCTGGATGCAAGCGTGCGGGCCTTCGGGCCGCGGCCCGGTCGGGCCGTTATCACACAAACAAGCGTGCCAAGGTCGGCCGAGCCGAGAACGCCGCGGCGCGCTGAGAACGCCACAGCCTCCACCGAGCACCGCCGCCCGCACCTCTGCGGGAACGGCGCTGACACCGTGACACCGTGACACAGAGAGAGCTGCACAGGCCGTGTCACGGGCTGGCCAGAGACACCAGCTTAATTCGAGGCGTGGTTGCTGATCCTGTGGATTTCAGTTTTGAGCTTCTGGGGGAGGGATGGAGGCAACCAACGCTAAGTCGTGCAAGAGGGCGCTAAAACGTACCTTCGCTCGCACGTGATCAGCTTCATGTATAGACACAGTGCTACACTTAAACTCTGATGCGGCGGTGCGGAATTTCGTACTGAAGCGCAGCGAAAGCCGTTGAGCCACGCCCTTGCGTGCTGTCCCACCAAGCGTGAAGCGGGGGTGAGGCCATTCTAAATCCACATGGCCCAGTGAAATGAAACACGTTCTTATGTGACACAATGCCAAACAAGTCTGCTTGCAGCAAGTTCGCGAGAGCCAACGACGACGAGCCCCGACATCTATGACACGCACTCCTCCCAAGTGACACCTGCGCTGGCGACTGCACAGCGCCCGTCGCAAGGCCCAGCTGGGCCGGCGGCCGCGGCCGCGGCCGCTGGCCGGCAGGCCGCGTCGCTGGGCACGTTACCTTGACCGTATCGGTTGCGGCTGAACACGACTCCGGCCTGCACCGGCAGCAGGGGGCTCTGCGAGAGCGCCGGCACCGACTGGCGGCCCGAGGTCAGCGCCAGGCTGGTCGGGGTCACCGTCAGGCCCGCCGGCGCCATGGCGAAGCTGGCGGAGGTCACGGCTGAGGCCGGCCACTGGGGCGCCGGCCAGCGAGGCGGTCGCCGAGCTGACGGCGAACGGGCCCTGGCACGCCGGCCGAGCTCACCACACCGCCGTTGGGCAGCGCTCCGAACGGCGGCGTCACACCGCGCCGGCCGTTGACGCTCTCCATGGAGCGGCGCCGGCCGCGCGTCCCCACCGGCACACGCACTCGCGCGCACTGTCAGCGCCCGGCCGCCTGCCGCCGGCCCGGCCCGCTGCAATGTTGCATAAGTGACGTAACACAACGATCGGGCGGGTCAACGGACGGGCGGCGGCTGTCTCCGCGGCTGGCCACGTGCCGTCGCTCCGGCGCTCCGGCGCTCCGGCGCTCGGGCTGGGACGACCGGCGGCCGGCGGACGGCGGCTGGCGGCGGCGCGCCGGTCACGCGGCCATGCTGGGTCGCAGGCCCGGCCCATGGCGGCGGCCCATGGCGCCGATCGTTAGCGGCGGCGTCAGCTGGCGGCGCGCGCGCGGCTCGGGCGGAGCGGGCCGAGCGGGCGGCCGCGGCGGCGACGCTCACTCATTGACTCGCGGCCGCCAGCCGACGCCGGAAAAAAGCGGCACGGAAAAAGTGGCCGCGCCGCCAGCGCCGCGCTGCGGATTGCAGGCAACCTACAAGGCCACCGGCATGCAATGCGCGCCGGCGGCGGCGGGGGAGGCGGCCGGCCGACCGAGAGAGAGGCGCCCGGCCGGCCCAGCTCGGCCGCGCCGGCGCCGCGCCGACGCCGGCGACACACGCTCGCTGCACCGGGACGCGGCCTCACCGGCCGGGCGAGGCGGAATTTCGAGTTTTGCTTACGCAGACTCGGGAAACTGCCGGGACGGACAAAGCGGGAAAGGCGGATGGAATGCGTGAACGTGTGCAAGCTGGTTATGGCCATGCTTTGTGGGGTTGTCACATCTGTCATGGTGAACTTGAGCGCATGCATCTCGACCTTGTTCTCTACACCATTCTTAACTGGAGATGGCCATTAGTTCGCATTTCAATACTGACTTTAGGAGCTGTGAACAGAGAAGTGGAAGTTTGGCCGACGACAAAACGAGATACTGTCGATGAAAGCCATGACGCTGCCCTCGTATCTTTATCATTTGAGCAGCTTGGGGCATTTCTTGGAGAATTGGCTTGAGTTGTTAATCACCTGCTTTGTTCTCTGAACACTTCTTTACGCCCTTTTAGCATTCTTTATGTAGTGTCCTTATTCGGCGGATACAATCCAAAGCAGGTTGTGTGGGCTGTGGATGTTTCGTATATGAAGCGTATATTCAGCACTAGCCATGAAGCGCTGACTGCTTTAGGGTGGCCAGACCGAGCACCCAATGTTCGGAGAATGACTGTCTAAAATGAATGCTAAGGGCATGTAGCACTGGGCTGCCAACCCGACCCATATCACATACATGTCCTCCGCCACCAGATCCTAGTCTGCTTGACGGGATGCTACCCCTGTCCGAGCCGGGACAGCACGAGCAGGAGCAGCCGGGGCCGTCCCCCGCCGGTGCGGGCGGCCGCGAGGGCCCGACCGGACTGCGGAGACGGCCCGACAGGCTCCAGGAAAGCCCTGGATGGCGGGAGCGGCACGGACACGGCTGACCACAGCTGACTGCAAATCCGGCAACATCCACCGCTCACTCTTTCCAGTCTGCCGCCCTCGCCGCACGTGCATCTGAGCCCCCTGTGTGCATCCCCTCCTCTGCTTTTTTCTTCAGCCTCATGCTTGTCCCGCGGTCTTCTGTGCATTTTCCTTGATTGCTGGCATTCTTTTCGGCTTCTTTACACCCCCTCCACTTCTCTGACCTTTGCCCTTCATCAGCTCTCGGTCTTGCCTCCCTGCCGTCCGTGCCTGTTCCCCGGCGGCGCAGGCCTCAGGCGGGCGTGGTCTCGCCGCTGTTTCGCGGTCAGACCGGCACCGGCGGCGACCGCGCCGAGTGCGCTCGGCTGCCAAATTCACGCTCTGCTGCCGCCATACACATGAGTGCAATATCTCTCACACCCCCTTTCCCTCTCTCCCTCAAGCAAGGGTGAAACAATATTGGAATTCTTGAAATTTTCAGCCATGTCACTGATCGGATTCTTGCACCTCTTGTAATGTTGTACGTTCAGTTATTGTTTTAAGGGCTGTCCGTCACAATTCGTATGGATAATAATATTGCCGAGCTGTATGGACGTGACGGTCTCAACATCAAATGGCAGTCTGCAGTCTTAAGTTGAAGATAGATGAGGTGAGAGGTGGAAGAATGCTGAGAGAAGTTGGTTGGTTGGGCAGAGTTGCGCATATATATATATATATATATATATATATATATATATATATATATATATATATGCGTATGTTTGTATGTATGGTGGCGGCAGGAAGCCTGTCAACAACGGGGAAGCCATAACAGGAACGACAAGTACGAGAGAGTCATCCCCACCTAACGATTTGAGCCGGGGCACCGCACCCCAGCGCCCCCTGTGTTCCGCCTGCCACGAGTGCCTACACGGAGGGATGGGAGGAAGCATCCCCTGCGGTGGAGGGCCTGCCCTGCGGTGGAGGGAAGCATCCCCTGCGGTGGAGAGCCTGCCCTGCGGTGGAGGAAAGCATCCCCTGCGGTGGAGGGAAGCATCCCCTGCGGTGGAGGGAAGCATCCCCTGCGGTGGAGAGCCTGCCCTGCGGTGGAGGAAAGCATCCCCTGCGGTGGAGGGAAGCATCCCCTGCGGTGGAGGGAAGCATCCCCTGCGGTGGAGGGCCTGCCCTGCGGTGGAGGAAAGCATCCCCTGCGGTGGAGGGAAGCATCCCCTGCGGTGGAGGGAAGCATCCCCTGCGGTGGAGAGCCTGCCCTGCGGTGGAGGGAAGCATCCCCTGCGGTGGAGGGCCTGCCCTGCGGATGCGTCCTCGGTGCGCCGACCCGCGGCTTTTCAAAAGGTCCACCAGCCTGTGGCACCGGCGCGCATGCGCACTACTCTTTACGCATTCACACATACGCCTGACCCATCACAGCCCATGCTCTGTCGAAATAATTTAGCTTCAATACACAAAAAGCCATAATAGATGCTACAAAAATGAAAAAAACTGTGAAGAATATACAGAATTTCACAACAGATGACTACAACTACCAATTCCCTAGTGAAAAGTTAGTCAAACTTTACTTATGGCACATATCAGCTTCATATGCTTTCAGTCTGTTTATTTGTGTTTGTGTAGCTCAATTTTCGAACTGTCGACATTTTGCCATACGCAACTTGGTGCATGTATAGTTTGTATCAAGGTGTTGAGCACGTGCCCAGTGTCCCCGTTGGGCACACCCCCGGGAATATGCTTCCATAGGTAAAGCACTGGGATAGCATCGCCAGGGCGATGACGTCAGGGAACATAGCTAGCAATGTCTCACTTGTCTGCATTGAATGCATACATTTCCAAAGCAACCCACCACAGCGAAGCACAACATCCAAATGTGATTGGTAAGAGAGCTTATTAAACACATTTTACATAAATCAGTTATTTGCCTGCAAGAAAATACTATAATTACAACACAGTCAAGTCTTTCTTGTGGTTGGATCTGGTTTATGGCTGCGTCAGTCGTAATCGCATACAAACGTAGTTCCAAGATACGCAAACGCTAGGGTACAGTTTGTCATAGAGTTCGGTTTAACTTCGACGTTTTAAGACCTTGAATTCACATGCAAGTTTCTCCACGGCCTGTTGCGAAATCCCCGCAAGCATCTACGAACTGACACCTGCACCAGACTGTCGACTCATCGTATGAGTCACACTTGTCGGCGCGGTGAGTCAGTTGCAGATGGCAACAGAGCTCATTACAACAAAGCTGTCAGCCCCAGCGGCGTCGGCGTCCGTCAGTGCGGAAGCGAACCCCGAGCAGTCGCGCTGCACCAGCCGCTGCGATGCACCTCAGCCCTGTCCCACTTGTGCCGCGCTGCAGCGGCCCGGCTCAGCGGCCCGGCTCACCTGCGGGAAAGTCGTCCCCTCTCGATCGTCGGCCAGCCGGACGCCGGGAGCGCCTTACCGCGGCGCCCGCCACCTCGTGCGCCGCCGGCTGCCTGCGCGGGCCACAGTGGCGGCCGCCGCGCGACCGACCGGGCGGGCCGGCGCGCCCGAGGCCGGGGGCGGCGGCACCACTGCTCGGGTGGCGCCGCTCCGGGGGCGGGGCTATCGATCGCTCGCGCCCGCCGCCCGCCGGCCGCCAGTTTTTCTCGGCGCCCGGCCATAGGCCTCCGCCGGCTGGCCCGCCGCCGCCGCCATCTTGTTTTGGCACGGGCGCCGGGTGGGGACGGGCCTCGCCAGCGAGGACGGCGGATGGGGATGGGCCTCGACAGCCAGGACACCGACCCGGCCCAATGACTGGACGGGTAATGGAAGCTGGTGTGGACCGCGCAGTTTACAACAAGATGCCGTACGAGGGCCGGCCTGCCTGAGTTCGGGTTTCTGCATCCAACTTTGGTGACAGAACAAGCCTGCGCACACCAGCACGGTCATGCGACTCCAGACAATGCTTCGAAGAATGAGACCCCAGAAAAGATCGTTACCTGTTGAAGCCCAATTACGTCAAACTTTAGTGTCAACTGCCTGTCATCCAAGTTCAACGACACACGTCGCCTCCTAAAAATCGTGAATGGTGACGCGTGCATGCGCTTAAGCAAACACCCGGGATCCTGAACTGTCCCCCAGTGGAGGCCGGGATGGAAGCAAGTTCCCGGATGAGTCTCGCCTTTTGTTGTTAGAAAGAAGCCCTCTGGTGTGTGATGAATTAAAACAACTGACGTTAGTTAATGAAATTTCTCGGCGGCCAGCTGTTGCAAGTGAGGCTGTAGGTCTTACGAGGCTGCAGGCCTTACGCAAGCCATGTTGAAATTATGAACATGGGCAGCCCAGAACCGTAAGGCACCGTGTTGCTGGAGGCACGTACCCCCCCCCCCCCCCTCACATACACACACTAAAGTAATATAACTATAATGTGGAGTAAGTAAATGCTGACAGTTAAAAAGTGACAAATAGCTGACAGTTAGGAAGACAAGTACAATTCAAAGGACTGATAGTACGCTATGCTGTTTTACGACGTGCAAGAAATCGCACGCCACTGCGACGCGCTGAACTTCGTTTTTAGAAAGAAAAAAATTCAGCTCCCCCCCGTCCACATTGTAAATTTCTGCCTACACCCCTGGGTTGAATATTGCTTCTTTTGGGATAGACAAAATTTGCTTGTTAGCTTCGTCTTAGTCCTTCATTACCTTCATGTCACAGTTTGTTAAAATTGGCTTCATCGTCGACAGTATACCTTGAAAACTGGTGACCATAAACATAGCTGGAAAGGTTGCATGATTTCATACGCTATTATGGTTGCTTGGCATCTTCGTTCAACCAGCACCTCTTAGTTCACTAAATGCCGGCGATGTACAGCGTAAGAAGCAACAATGATCAAACTGAACACCGCAGTTGTGATGCTATGCTCAAACCAAAGGTCACAGTCCCTCAAAAAGGCAAAATTTGGATCGCATGCCTTTGTTTGTAATGAGCTACACTTGCTTGGCTAACTTCGTCTAACTCAAACAAACCGTTACGCCATGATTCGTTAAACCTGGGTAAATCGTTGTCGGCATTAGATAAAGGTTGCAAGATCGATATTCCGTCAGCAGTGATTTGGACAAAAGCATTTACGTTGCACCGGGAGACATACTTAAACATGGTGTTTTATTCCTCACAGCTTCAATGCCGTCAAAACAGGATGCAGATATGGATTAAAGCTAACCTTCGCCCAAATATTCTGCATAAAACGGAGCCTAAATTCAGGACATAATGAACTTTCTAGACCACGCGAACCGTGAGCCATGGCCATGTTTTCACGCTGGAGAACTAGTGAGTGCGGCGTGAAAGCTAAACCTCAGCACTGAACCGCGCATGTACCGGAAACATTACTACTATCCTCTAGCGGCCAAAATTTCCCCTTCCCGCAGAAAATTACCCCTTAAAGCAGTGTCTTCTCTGCGACAGTAGCCTGGCAGGTCAGTGTACAACATATCACCACAATAAACGGGCATGACCGATGATAATGTTTATTTGCATCCCGTCTATCTGATCAAACCGCACATAGCTGATAACAATCGCTTCTAAACTAACGAGATGGCTACCAGTAAGGAAGTAATACAAAACATAAGTCATGATATAAAGAAATATAAAATTGTCCATAAAAAACGCTAAACGAATATGCATTGTATGAGTACACAAGATAAGCAACGGCTTATAATGCAGTTACCTGTATCCGGTAGATTCACTTTCACTTTGAGTATATCACGTCCGTTTAGTTCCCTAGGTCACTTCCCACTGCCACCTCTCAACGCCGTCACCTGGCATTTGGCTTCGGTCTCCATGATACAAAAAAACGAATTTTTGGCGTCAGGACCACGTATGAGGGTTTCGCGCCCAAAGAAGGCAAGAAGCCACACGATGGTCTAAGAATGCGGGAGTGATCGGTAAGGTGGCCAGTAATGACAACAACCTGAGCTGAACGTCTCACCGACCGCCACGGCCAGACGAGATGCTTTATGAGGTAGACGTGGGATGTGGCATGGACTCGAACTCAGGACCTACACGCCCAGAGCCGAGCGCTCTAACCTCTACGCCACTGGGCCGCTCGGTCGGTCCATGAAGCAAGAAAACAACAGGTATGTTACGTGGGCTCCCGAGACGGTGATCGATATGGGGAAAGCCCTAATTGTGGTCGGAACGAAAAGCACCCCGCGCGACATTTATGAGGCCAAAATGTTCCAGAAGTTTTGGAGGGTCAAGGCGACACAAAGCGTGCAAGACGCTCCGGACAACCAGGATCTCAGAGACGATCAGGGAGGTCTAGGGAGAACACCGAACTAGGACTGTCATGTCCAGTCGAGGGGCGTGCGGCGGGAGGGATCAAAGGCGTCTGAGGGTCACGGCGTGGGACACGGCCAAATAATGATTCGCGATTGGAAAGAGCCGATTAACAGCTCTGCGCCTAGGTGTCTAACGATTTGGCTCATTTATCACTCAATGACCCGCAACAACGCGGACTCAAAACCGAAGGTAAGCAGAACCGGGTACTTGACGTGTCCCGTACGCCTGACACTATTACGGCATTATGCTTTGGAAACATGACATTGAAAAGGTGTCTCACATTTGTATGGGGCTTTGAACTGAAATAGCCATCTTTACGATCATTCGTTGCAGTTCACTGCCCTGCCCTTCTAAAGGCATAAACCCTTCTACTTTCTGAGCTACCCACGAAGATGTGCAGATTATTTTGGGAGGCTATTTCTAGGTCACCCAGGCATCATGACACCATAACAACGTCATTCAAATCATGCTATTCCATTGGCCATGCGGCGATCAAGGCCAATAGAAAATATTTGGTCAGTCGTTCATATCAGGCGTTCGTGAGCGCGATTTCCAGATACAACTGCCGTCAGCTAGCTTCTGATCAATGCTGTGAAAGGTACGATGATGAAATCAAACAGTGACGTGTTGATGAGCATATTTATGAAGCAGAGAAATTGCAATGTGTAGAGCAATCTCTTCCACTTAAAGGCATACTAATAGTTATAAGTGAGCTTATTTAATCGTACCTGATACTTGCTTCGATATCTTCAAAGGTGGAATATTCCCTTGAAGTGAACCCACCACGCTGTTTCATGTTCCACTAAGCAAATGCTGCGGAGCGCGTGGTTCTTTCACCGCGCCTCCTGTCATAAAGTAAAAGGTGACGTGGTGACACCATTCGTGAGCAACACCAAATCTGCAAAGCTGGCTGGCCCAGTCAACATGCATATTACAAAATTGGCTGGGAACGGCTCCATCAACAAAACCACCTTGTGTAGCCGTGCCCTAAGCTGCGAAAAGCCACGCCTCTCTCCTCATCGAAGACATCCTGGAGCCCCGTCAAGGCGAGTCGTCCTCAGCAGGAGCTCGGCCAGGACCGTCTTAGGGGGGGGGGGGGAGGGGTTCGGAGCTCGGTGAGTACGCATCCCGCCGATTTCTGTCGGGTGCCCTTCTATGGGACAAACCAAATTCCGAGCCTCGGAAGGGAAACCTGGCCCCGAGCCCCTTCCTTGGCTGCTTCCCTGGTTCTCAGCTTCAATATTTCTTTGAAAAATCTGAAACCCTACAATTGTATGCAATTCGGAAATCTGGAGAGCGCATTTTGATCGCGCTGAATTGTAGTTCCTTGTGCCGTTCGCGTCTCCTTGTAAAGACCGAGCGACAGATAACACGTCTCAATCATTCCTGCCTTCCAAGCAGCTCACCCCACCTCTAGGGAGCCGGGCAGCGACATGATGACTACACCCCTTCCCGCTCCAGAGGCGCTTATGATTTCTGAGATCACCTCCCAATGGGGGAAGGCCTATCAATGGATGCATGATGTACGATGATGCATTACACATGAGCTATGCATCATCATGCATTGCTTCTCTGGAAGTGCATTACCCTCTTACCAACGGACCCACTGCCCCCCCCCCCCCCCCCACCCCCGTGTACCGGGCGGAATTTCTGAGCTTTCTCCAGCCAACTGCACGATCCACGACATCCTTCTTAGCTCCTGCAATTGGATACCAAATTTCAAGACTCCAATTTCTTTGCAGCCGGATCGATCGTGGTGTCATTGGATTACAACAGTCTAATCGTATCTGAAGTCGCACAGGCGCCCATTCCCCCTCCCCCCTCCCTCCCAGCCGCAGCTCCGCCGTGCGCTTCCGGTCCGGGGCCGGCGGTCCGGGGCTGTTCATTAGCGCAGAGGCCGCCGGCGCCGCTCGCACGCCGCCCAGCACCACACACCTCAATCGATGGCCGCAGGGCTCGTGACCGGCCCTCCGGGCGTCACGTGACCGGCGGCCACGCGCTGGCGTCGCTACCGACGAGGAGGACGGCGCGTGCGGCGCGGTTCAACGCCCGGCCGCCGGGCCGCCGACACCGCGCCCCGGCCGGGCCCGAGCAGGGTTTGCGGAGAGGCCCGCCCACCACGGCCGGGGCACCTGCGTGGCGGCCTGCCCCCCCCCCCCTCCGCCCCCCTCGCAGGCAGAGGGGAATAATGACCAGACGGCACGCAACGCCACCCCCGGCCGAACCCATTCGTGCAGTGCAAAATGCCATCGGGGTACCACCAAGCAGGCAGTTCGAGCCAGTCGAGGCACAACATCGTGCCACTCCTTAATGGCGGTACGTCTCGGCGTTGCTGATATAGTGCGTCGGAAGACGGCTTCGGTCGAGCTCTTCTGCTCCAGGGAGTTCTTTCCGCTCACCTAGCGCCCAGCAGACAGGGACACCTGATCGGTGGGTATCATATTTTTACGTAAATATGCCTTCAGTGAACTAAGACGGACATCACAGTGCACAGTGATCTTCTAAAACCGAAAATATAATAACCCAGCAGTATGAAAGTAAACGATACCCTTCCGGCGACCGGCGCCATATTCCCGGGCTCGTGACCTCTCCGCGCCTGTTGTGAGATATGGGCGATAACACGGAACAGGGCCGTGAGTCGGTCGTAAGCGCCTGGGTCACACAACTGTACGTTCCGAATAGAGCCTCCATTCCCGCCTGACACCCCCGACTGGCCCCCGGCCGCAGGAGCCGCCCCTCACCGCTCGGCCGCACCCCACCTGTCCCCTCCCCCTCCCCCTCCCGGCCGCCGCGTGCAGCCGGCCGCACCGGAAGTTGCAGCGCGAGACGTGCACAGCGAGAAAACAGCGGCCGCGCCGGCACGAAACGGGCGCCGAAAAACCCGTCGCCCGCAAAAAGTGTCCTTCGGCTGGGCGGCTCGCTCGCCGCGCCGACAACAGGCTACGTGCGCAGGGCGGGCGGGCGGCAGCCCCTCACCTGCGGCGGCCGGGACGCGCGCGCCGCCGCCGCCGCCGCCGCCGCCGCCGCCGCCGCCGCCGCCGCCGCGCTGCGTGCAGGCCCCGGGAGACCCGCAACGGTTTTTTTTAGCACGCCGCTTGAGAGGACAAACACGGGTCAGACCGCGCTGCGCCGCCACCGCGGGGCGACATCCAGCTGACGACGGTGCCGTCTCTGCGTCGGCGCTGTGATGGCGGCGGTTGGTTCGGAATGCGTCTGATCAGATCTCTCCCCACATGGGGCGTATGCATTCGCGTCAGCGAACCAAGTGCAGAAAACGTTATAGGTCTAGTGTCCGGCGTAAAGAATCAAACGTTGATGTTGACACTGCACCATACGTCAAGGAGGGGAGGGGGCGGGTTGCACGTTGCAGTCACATGTCAACTCTTTTACAATAAGGACACCGTGAGCTTTCCTGGTTCGCCAGCTCTTTGCCATGTTCCAACCAGGGCTGGTGCGCCTGTAGTCAAAACCGGTAACGTGACAACGGGACGACAGGAACTTCACTCCACCAGGTCTCGTCTTAGCCGACTGCGCTGTTCCCAGGTGGTGCACATAATGTTAGCATTGAGCCAGCGCATTGCCAGGTAGCTTTGCAATGTCGGCACGGCAGATGGTCTGACTTCGCACAATACACCAGCTTTGCCAGGACTCGGGAGTCGTTTGGCAGCGTGTCATTGGAAATTTGCGTCGCACTCAGCTGCTGAGGGTATACGGCGTCACCCGCCTCTCACCCTGGTAGGAAGGGCGGACACTACAGGGGAGCTGTTTGGCAGGGCAGGGGTCCACGGCAGTCCGGCGGCAGCAGCGAGAGCCGCAAAATACAGGGGCACACTATGCTGTAAACGTTGCGCGTGGCAGTAAAGGGGGCCTCGGGTGGTAATTAAACGACGCCAGTTGAGATTCTAAGGTGATGTGCCCGTCAAGACCTTCTTCAATTGTGCCTGTCTTGCAAGTCGTGGACATGTCCGTTGTCATTTCAGGCATGCGTGACGGGTCAGGATGGAGACCGGTGGAGCACAAATCTCTGTCTCCTAGTCACCGTCACTTGTTCGTCATGGTCTCCCCGTCGTCGGTCTTTCAACAGATGCCACCGTCACCCGTTGGTCGCAAACTCCCACGCCGCAACCTCTGCTTCTGGGCCACCGCGGTCCGGTCACCACCGTCTATCTCGCCGCTGCCGTTCGTCCGCTCGACGCCGTCTGCCAGTCTCTCTCGTCTCTATCGTCGCCTCCGTTTGCCCGTCTCTCTCGCCTCTCTCGTCGCCTCTTTTTACCCGTCTCTCGTCTCTCTCATCTCTCGCGCCGCCTCCGTCTGCCCGTCTCTCTCGTCTCTCCTGCCGCCTCCATGTGCCCGTCTTTCGCGTCGCCTCTGTCTGTCCCGTCTCTCTTGTCTCTCCCGCCGCCTCCATCTGCCCGTCTCTCTTATCTCTCGCGTCGCCTCAGTCTGCTCGTCTCTCTCGTCTCTCCCACCGCCTCCATCTACTCGTCTCTCTCGTCGCCGCTGTCTGCCAGTCTCTCTCGTCTCTCCCACCGCCTCCATCTGCCCGTCTCTCTTATCTCTCGCGTCGCCTCCGTCTGCTCGTCTCTCTCGTCCCTCCCGCCGCCTCCATCTGCCCGTCTCTCTCGTCGCCTCCATCCGCCCGTCTCTCTCGTCGCCTCCGTCGTCTTCGTCTGCCCGTCTCTTTCGTCTCTCTCATCGCCTCCGTCTGCCCCGCCGCCGCTGTACCTCCGCTGGAGATGTTCATGTGTCCGCATCTACGTCCGTAACCAGGTCCATCAATACCTATGAGAACACCCATAAAGATTATCTATAAAAAGCACCTATTAGGACACCTATAAATTATCCGCACCACAACGCGCTTAACAAAACAATTCGAGGTTCCGTCCATATGTGTGGAAAGGAAATATCTGTATTCTCGGGGCCAGCTTATCCCTGAATTGTGAACCTCAGCGGTTTATACATTTCAGAGCCTTATAAAAGCCTGTGACAGCATCGACTTCTTGTTCTCAAATGCCCTTCTACGTATAACATTATCAGAAAAAACTTAGGTTTTTGTACGCTAAATTAAGTGACCTGCTATTCTTCGCCATGGAAATCAAATTAAAGGTCGACTAATTGCAACGAATGCTGTCATGCAACCTGTCTTTTGTCCATCATTCGGACTGCAGATCTTCAGCTCGTCTTCAGAACTGCAGTGACAGGTGCGACTCGATGCCGACCAACGCCGAATCAATGTCGATTCAACTGATTTAAACAGCAATAATCAAATCAGATATGACTGAATCTCCTCGAAAGCCGCGAATTTAAATTATGCTTGATCTACTGAAGACTGGAGTGATTTTTGAGTGAAATCAAGCATAAATTTGCAAGTGTGCATCAAATAGGAGCTCCGGATTCTTAGCCCTCGCCCAGCCGGGGTCTAAGACAACCGTGCCCGATCGGGGGAGGGGGAGGTTGACTACCCACTGGGACCTCCAGCTTTCAGACGCCGTATAAGAAAACTAAAGATGCCGTTTCAAAGGCCTTGTCAAACCATGCAGGCTGTACACCACACGTTGTGGTCTTAGGTCAAATGTGAGGTCACTAGAGGTCACAAAAGGTAAAATATGATAGTCCGGACAGATGCAGTTAAAAGCTATACCAACACATCATGATAGATATTGAGCGCACGGAAATAAGCGTGTAGACTGTGGGGGAGTCCGTTTCAATCGTGCCTGTTCCCACGCCTGGGTCAAGTTGAATCAGGTCACTGTTCAAAATTGGTCTCCCAGAAGCCTGTCGGAATGTGTCGTTCCGTATTTATTTTAATAGGTGCAGCTGTGAAAAAAGTATTCCAGACACAACAATACCATTTACAGCTGACCAACTTAGGGTGACCAAAGTCAACTGGGGTCAAATTTATAAACCATCCAAATGCAAATTACTAATTGCTAACCGGGTGTATGTGACCAGTACAATGTTTTAATGTAGTCGGAAATAGTGTATTGTACAACTACAGATATTCAAGATCGTATAGCTGTTGTTTACATTATAGCGTTGTCCCTTCGACGCTTGACAATGTATCTGTAACAAACTGATACCAGGTACGTTGGTACATGTCATTATATGTCAACGTGACAAACACAATAAGAAAGTGGTTACACGCACTCGCACTCGTTCATCGAGCCTCTCCGCTACTGGCAGCATAGGTCACCGACCCAAAATGACATCATATGACCTTGCGTGCCCTCACGCGACCGACTATGATCTCATTGTGCAATAGAATAACGTCACAACATGTTTCCAGTTGAGCATTGAAATTCTGGATCCAAAATTACCTAATAAAACCGTCTGTTTTGAACTCAGCATGTATTTTGAAAGAGGAATCCATTTAGGGAGGTCATCACCTGGGCCAAGATACTGTGCTCTGCAGTCGTATGATGGCTAGCTATGTAAGCCAGTACTCTTTCCCTCGCATATCAAAATCAAAAGTTCGCAAAATGTGTGCAAATTTGTATAATTTACGAAAAATAACAGAAATTGACCTGGCTTCAGGTCACAGGCCTCACCTATTCCGAAAAATCCGAAACATAAAAACTGTATGTAATGTCATTTATCCCACTGTAACAAGGTTGAAACATGGCAAATGACCCGCAAAGAAGTTATCTATGGTCAAATACTCTAGAGGTAGACCTCTGACCTGACTTAGGTTACTGATCTTGGTAGATAAAAACTTCTAATTTGCACAAAGAATTCCAAATTGATATATAAGCAGGCTCTGAAAATTCCGTGTTGCTGCGAGCGTTCGTTTTTCACCTGTGCTCGAAAAACCATAGCAGGAAGTAATCTCCTCCTGCCATGCGACGATTGGGTGTAACGTTACCATGCACCAGCCGTGCGGAATCATGCTGAAATGGCGTGGATATTCCCACTTTGATTATGTTCAAGCTGCATGACTTTTCAATTTCGTCCATTTAAAATGGATCTTGTGCCCCCCCCCCCCCCCCAACAATGAGTTATTGCTACTCTCACGAAGACTGGTCCGAGCCTGCGACGCTGCTTATCGTTAAAATTTTTGATGCACTGGTCCCTAACGCCGTTCCAGCGTTAATAACTCAAGCATTGGGTCAGCAGAGGCAACCCATGTCTGATGATGACGATGGTTGGGGGTTCAAGGCACGCCGACCTCGATGATCATTTTTGCGCCCACGGCGAGCCACGTCCGCCGCGCTGGATACCGCTCACCACCGTTGCTGGATCATCGCGGCATGCTGATGCATAACGGTGTTTGCTGAGTACTTGCCACTTTGATTTGCGTTCATTGCACTATTTAAAGAGCTTTTGCGAGGTGCTTTGTTGCGTTTAGGTTCAAGTGTTCGCTAAAGCTTCCTGCCACGCAGATCGTGACACAAGTGCACCAACTTGCTGCAATTTTATTTCAGCCGACGGTTTTTGCCGACCGATTTAGACGTGTTTTGCACTGTCATGGCATAATCTCTCCGGTTTCAACATGGCGTGACCAGTTTTTAGTCGAGTGCCAAAGACGAACTGCATAACCTTTGAATGAAATGAATGAATGCAATAGTAACGAACAAAGCTGGGTGGAGCCACAGTAGACAAAACTACGGCATTGGGTCGAACCCACAATGCCCGACGCATATTTTTTTGTGTCATGCGATCTACAAACGTGGCCGCATATTGTTTGGGAGATAGAACGCCTGCCATTTCAGTGGTGTTCACAATATCTGAACGTGTCCAATGGCGTAAGCATTTCATGACCACACGTTCTCTCCAACTCAGCTCTCGTTTTCGGCGCAGCAGAGTCCGGTAGTCATACACTCATGTTGACCATGGAGCACGACGTAAAAGCTATTCGCAGGCAACACAGTAACCGGCGTGATCGTGGCAAAAGGTTTGACCATTTCTGTGTTTTAATGCAGTGTGTTAACTTGCGTACCTCTTTACTTGAAACATGGTTGAACTGAAAGGATGTATGTAAGCAAAACTGACCCCGGATCGTCCCCCGTATAATACGGCGTGGTTCAAGTATCAGAAATAAGGCGAACACTGAGCAGTTGTTTAGAGCATGACGGCGCCGATTGTGCCATATGTCCATGACAGAGCGATGGTGTTAGCACATTTGCACGCAGCAGACAGCAAACATTTACCAACCGTCTGCACCAAGATGGCATCCCAGAAGAAACAGGGGAGCCACTGCTGCATCTTCTTGGCGAAGATGAGACCAAGGCCCTGACGAGATCGTCAGTCTGGCGGACGAAGCGACTTTGAGGCCGGGTGTAAACTGGACAAGCTCTCTGACATGGTTGAAGGTGTGAATGTGGCCAGTTGTGCCAAGTTGGTGGGTGCTCTAGTTGCGCCTTGCGTAGCGATGTCTGCTTAACCGCAAAGGAAGTTTTCTAGCCGCTGACCACGCCAATGAGTTCAATTTTCGTTTGCAGTTCACGTGACCGGTGGAAGCGGCGAGACCGCGACCATTGCTGCGCGACCGCGACTGCTGGGTCTGCCAGCAGTACCCAGCCCAGTAAACAAAATATAAATCACAGGGCGTACGGAGGCACGTCGTCTTAGTACATGTGAACGCGGCCAGCGCTCCATGTCCGTACCGCCGTAAATGTTAGCGTTACTCCGCGTGCGGCGAAACCCGAGGCCGAATCTGCCATACGCCGATTGGTCGCCTCAGGGTCCGACAACGATCACGTGATCAGGCGAGCCAATTGACGGACCTTACACAATCAGCAGAGACAAATCTATGCACGCGTTATGCGGCGTGGTGTAAGACATTCATATTATCGCTGCAAAGTATGCAATTTGTCTCATATTTACTCTACATCACGATGACATGGCTGGAGACTGACTCACATCCAATCACTGCGTTCTCTAGAGAAGAAAGTTTCCAGGCACGAGGAAAGCGACTAAGGTTGGAGAGTGTAAAGTATTTTGAGACATTTCCGCCTACCCATGTTGACGATTCAAGGTATGACCATCTTCAGGCTCTTCTCATCAGAAAACAATATATGATCTTAGGTGCTAAAACATTTTAAAAACGGTCTTATGGAATCTTATGGAAATGTGCCTTATGGAGTCGAGACACTCAAACGATAATCGTAGGACCCCTTTAAGTGGTTATGAGTACTTATTTTCGATAGTTTTTAAGAGTCGCCTAGGTCTGAAAGGGAAATGTGCTTTTTCAGCCCATGAAGTGCATTTTCAATGTACGGCTGAGGCGGCAGTATTAGTCAGTGGAAAACACCTGAGCAATGCCATTTTTTGTATCTCGCTAGAGGTTAAGGATCATGTGGCTGGGATGGGTTTGGCGGATTGAAATTGGACATGATAGGGAACAGGAGGACATCGAAGTTTGATTCCTCACCAAAATACACCAGAAATGCTACTAGCCCAGTTCCTCGGCTCAGCTATCATAGGCTAGACCTACTAAAATTAACCGCAAGGATTAATGGGCTGGCAATGAGATACGGTACGGAAATGGCAGATATTTTCAACGTGTAGCTAGTCTTAATGTTCGCCAACACTGTGTGCATGAACACAAAAGTACCGAGTTCATGGGTGTAGCTTTGAAAAATAAGTTGATGGGAGGGAAAGGGGGCCGAGCATGAACAAATGGAAAAGCTTACTCACAAAAAACCACAACAACGAGCTTGCTCGCAACGTTTGTAGACTGGAACCACCCTACCGAAAAAGAAGCTACATCTCTGCTCCAGTCTCAGTGTAGAGACATTTGTAGGCGTGATATCACCGCTGGAATTGGGTATTTCCAGCGAACATACTTAGAAAAGGTGACTGCGTCGAAATGAGCGCGGGGTTACGAGCAAGAGCTAAGAAAAACATTCAGCCGTCATTTAGTTCCCTGTTTTCAAGTGGACACGCAATGGAGCGACAGGCAAGGAGCACCGCGCAACAACCTTCAAGCGATCGGCACATCCCCCGTACCGCTGCGGCGCTTACTCGCAGCCCGGTCGCAACGGCGTCATATGTGATATCCAGGAAAAGGGATAGGCATGGCACTACAATAACAGATGCCGTCAGGCCCAGTCCAAGGGCCTGTGACGGCATTTGCTTCTAGGAAGGTTTAAAAAATCCCACACGTGATACGTCAATCAACAGTAATTCCCTTTGGTTCTCCGCGTCAATAGCCTCATTTGTTTGAGCACCTGCCTTGCGATCCACCCATGGCGTGATGGGTTCGACTCGTATTTTTCTTTTTCGCTATTTTTATTTGCCAAACGCTTTGAAGGCATTCGCAAATTTCCTTGGTAGCAATAACCTGCAGCTGGTGGCAGCGGCCGCGCTTAAGGTCAGGTCAGACGCCAGACGGCAGGACGGACCGTGCCGAACATCGCGGCATGTTAAACTTTCGCCACCAAATTCTGCTGTTGACCTGAAATTTTGCGATCGGAAGATGGGGATTATGCCTCACATAACAAGCACTGCTTTTTATTAGTTCTGACCCCAGAGAGACATCCATTCAAGAAGTTCACACTTCATTGTCAATAACTAAAAAAAGCATCATTGGGATAGCAAAACTGGGCATAAAACTGCGCGGGGCCTTTTGGGACAGGAATTCACACCATTTGTCATGATTACCACTCTGGGGTTCACATCCAATAATCTACTAGCGTCATACGTTCAGCTGGATTTCTTTCTACGGCTTGTGTATGGATGACGGATCAAGATCAATATCAAAACGAAAAGGTTTTCAACATTTGCTTGCGAATAGTTGTTTGCTTTCATTCTCGCTAGGGATTTTACATGAAAACGTCAACAATTAAAACAACGTCCTGCTTCTTAACAATTGTTCACCCACAGATGCCCAACAGGTCTGGCTCACAGCCCCACCAGTCTCCGGACCGTCGCCGGGTCAGACGTGGAGCGGTCGAGGCTGGAACGGTTCCGTGTCTAGCGCTGACCCGACGCGAGCGAATGAGACCAGCTATCGGCAGTGGACGACGCTACCATCACAAGGTTTTCAAGAGAGGCGTGAAACCATTATAGCAAAGACATGGAAGTGACACATACTCCGTGATATCTGCGCACAGGTTGTCACGCTTAGAAGAATCAACGGACTCAACATTTATCACTCCTCCCATACTCCATACCTTCCCATTTGCTTCTTTTTATGATCGTTTTTGGAAGTAGCCTGATCGGAGAACGCTGTATCACGCGAGTTTGATAATAGTGAGTGATTCGGGTACAAATATGGCAGAGTGCCCTTGGCTTACCAAATAACTTTTTTACTCAGGACCTCCCAGATATGCTGAAAGAGGATTTACCAAAGCTTGAAAGTTGCGCCAAAAATCGAAGCCGAAGTGTTAGCTAATTTTGCTGTTGCTGCAGGGTACGTATGACGTCCAGTGATGTTTCTCGTTACTGAGCGTCGCAAAAGTGATGATTTTTGCAGGCATCACAACGCTAAAACAGTGCCGACAATATTTATCATTCAAAGGCACCAGCACGGGCTGTTGATGCTTCCAAGGCGGCGAATGGGCTTACAGTAGCCCCCTGAACCCATCAGGCCACTAACAAGGCGAGCACAAACGCTTTCATCGACGAGTGAACAAACATTTGCTTTTGTGCCGTCCAATGCGATTTTGTCGCTATTTCGCTTGCAGATGCTACCCATCCGCCCTCCAACAGCCAGCTTTTACCTTTCCAGGACAGCTGTTATAAGCTTTTACCTTGTCATCCACCCAGCGCAAAGGACGGGAGGGGAAACGTGCGCAAAGCCATACGAAGTGGGCATAATGCATAAAAGGTGTACTGCGCTCAAATATCCCTGGGGTGCCGAGTCGGCATCAAAGAAAGTGGCTCCCGACAGGTCACACATTTCTACGCAGCATTTGGCAACCGCACAGAATGCAGGAACAAGAGACGGGATTTCAAATCACGGTTGAATCTTACATATTTTCAAAATCTGCGCAAGTTGACTGATAATTTCAAAGCTAAGCCCGGATGGTACTGATCGTTGTCGAAATGTGTTACAGCTTAGCCGTGCATCTCACCTGTCCTGGTCGATGCGGCTGTCGTGTGATAATCGCGTGACTAATGCTCAGGCCTGCACCACCGCGCTGAACGACACTTCAGCTGCAAACTGTACCATCCCCGCCGCGTTGGTGCCGCCTGATGAGCACGTGCGTCACGCGGATATTCTGACTGAACTACATGAGTCGGAAAACGTTGTAATGAGTGGCATGCGGTCTGCGGTTCCTACTAGGCCCTGTGACACACACATGTCGGCGCCAGCATCATTGTTGAATGCGCTGACGAGCTTGTGATCCACCTTGCCAAGATATGTCATGAAGCGATTAGATCTGACGTACTTCCGGAGAGGTGAAGTCAGGCCAACTGCATTCATTTTTCAAGAAAGGTGATAAAAAGCACAGTCAGATCATTTGTCCATGCTTCTGCTCCCTCTGCTCGGCAAGAGCATACAGTGCGTCGTCTTCGACGAACTGCATCGTCACGTCCCGCCCGTCCTGTGCACGGAATAACACGGCTTTATCGCCAGCGTCTTACATCTTCAGGCAGCGCGAGGCAGTAATTCCTGACGGGCACCAGACGGCTGTCATACATACTGACTACCCCGCCGCTTATCAAAACGATTATCAGAGAAGCGTCAGAGAGTGATCGTCAACGGCAAAGCCTCTGACTGGAAACCAGTAAACTCCGTTATCCCAGAAAGATCCCTATTAGCCCCACTCCTGCTCTTGATATGACGATTTACGAATTACCGCGTCTTATTCAAGGATGATACGTGGGCTTCACAGGGCGCCGGCCGCATGATTCGGCATATTCTCCATATTCTGCTGTCGGCATACTTATCCAGCGTATGCTCTTTCCAGCGTACTGCTGCGTCCCATGGACGGGAGCGTCCGATCCCCGCACAGCGCGGGTCGCTCGAGTACAACACAATTCTATCATCTGGCGTCTAACCCGCACGTCTTCTGGACATGCACAACAGCCCTTTACGCGCCAAATCTCTCGCGCCACTCCCGGATTCTCTTTCTAATGTCATGGAGAGTGCGGCATGCCTGTCTTTTTGCTGGGAGCATTTTTCGAGTGAAGTAAGACTGCCTCTCGTTTAGTACCGCCGGCTGAACACTTTTGCATTGTGCGATTCATCCCATATCAACAGAATACAAACCATAGGTTTAATGCAAAATCCTTTATAGAGTGTTCTCCCATTTGTGGGTCTTATCAGTGTATGCCACACAGGTCTTATTTACTGTCGTACCTTTTCAATCTGCTGACTTCGCCTGTAAGCGGAAGACTCTGTTGGCGATAATCTCCATAAACATAAACAAGGATTCGAAATTCGGCAGCGATTGCACTGGCCTCCACTACAAAAACACTGACGGTCCTAACTGGTTTTGACCTGGTTTAACCATGACCTGAGCCCAAATCATGTTCTCAACAACGTTTTATTTCCCCTATTTCTGTCATGGCGAGAAAATGTATGCTTCATACCTCTTTCCATTGCAGTGCTTTGCTGTCATGGTCTAGTGTCGTGGTGCGTTGCCGAAGTTGATTGCCGTGACGAGATGTCTCGGTGGTTCACTGCCGTATTCTCGGTCCTTCCCTATGGCCCGTTCTTATCTGGTGCCCTGCTCCGCTGGTGTGGTTCACTGCCGTATTCTCGGTCCTTCCGTATGGCCCGTTCTTGTCTGGTGCTCTGCTCCGCTGGTGTGGTTCACCGCCGTATTCTCGGTCCTTCCATATGGCCCGTTCTTGTCTGGTGCCCTGCTCCGCTGGTGTGGTTCACTGCCGTATTCTCGGTCCTTTCGTATGGCCCTTTCTTGTCTGGTGCTCTGCTTCGCTGGTGTGGTCCACCGCCGTAGTCCGGCACCCCGGTTCGCTTGTATGGCTCAGTCACTTGACATGGTGACCTGGTCCATTGGTAAGGTGCACGGCGCGACCCGCCGCTTGAGTCCGTTGCTGCGGTTCACTGCGGTGTTATAACAACCGCCCGTTCGCCTTGCATCCGTGTGGCTCAAGACAAAGCCCACCCTCCTCATCCCTCCCCTCTGTTTGCCACCCCGCACCATCGCCTGTGGCCACGTATCCGCTGCAGCCATCTCTGTCGGGCCCACCGCAGCCGCGTCACGTTCAGGTCAGACGTCACCGGTCGTCCGTCACCGGTCAACACCGCCTGCTCCTCTGCTTCCCCCTCCCCTCCCCCTCATTGTCCACTGTCCTTGTTCGCTGCTGCCTTGCGGCCCTGCCGTCCGTCGGTGTGGCCCCCCGCCGGAGCCGTCTTCTCGGGTGTCCTGGTCCGGCCGCGGCCCGGTGCCGGTGGCCAGCGGCGCGACGCAGGGCCGGGCCTCGGCGCCTCTGTTCCCCAGCGCGGGGTCGCCAGCGGCCGGTCGGCCGGCGTCATTTTTAGCCGCTCGCAGTGCGCGGGGATGGTCGAACAAAAACCGACGCCTCGGATGTTGCCGGTTTTTGCGGGGGCGCGCCAGGCGGGATCAATACGGACTCTGCGAAACCTCCGCAGCGAGCGGCCGTATTGAGGTCAGCCGTTGCAATTGGGTTCGTTGGCAGGTAACAATGCGTGCACACGATCCCACCTCGCTGCGCTGGGCTGGACTGTCCCCTCCCCAGTCACTACGCGAGCGCCACATCGCGTGGCCGCCGATAAAGGATCGAACCCGGGGCCGACCAACCTCAGCCGTTCAGGACGCCAGTCCCCAGGGGGCGCGGAGCGCGCCGGCCCCTTCGGACCAATCTTTGGCATTGCAGCGCATGACGAGGCCAGCCGTTCATAGCGCCACCTATATCAAACGGTTACCGCGTCTCGCCCCGGGAAAAGAGCCGGAGATGCCCCATCACGGGCGCGCTTACGTTGCAGAGGAGAGGCGTCATGCGAGAGCAAGAATGGTCCGCAGGACGGCTGAAGCTCGCTGCTAGGTGCGACTGGCGGACGCAGTTCATCGTGGAGGTATGTATGTATATATATATATATATATATATATATATATATATACGTGCGTGCGTGCGTGCGTGCCTGCGTGCGTGTGTGCGTGCGAGCGTGAGTGCGTACGTACGTGTGTGTGTATGTGTTGTGTGTTACGCCCAAAAATCCCTCATCAGAAATCGTGGCGTTGGGACAATGGTATAGCCGCTCAATGACCCGCCGCCACTCGGCATTCCGTGTTTTGGAAGTCCCTTGGGCAAATGTTGTCTGGTTTGCCGGCCCCCCGCTGACTGTACCCCCAGCATGCTGATTTGTCCAGGCAGTGTGCGCCCCTGCGCGACACCGGCTCCGCGGCCGCGCCAGCACGGCAGGCCAGAGGAGCCAGGTCAGGCCGGACCTGGCCAACACCACTCGATAATAGCAACATATTAGCTGCGCGCCTCACCACCTCAGCACTTGGCCCACAAACCCGCCAAGCTGGGAAAAGGCCGTGCAATTCCTGCATAGCAAGGTTAATGGGAAAGTGTCAGACCAAAAATGATTATCACCTGTCAACTATGCCAAGCCCTCAAACACCTACATTGGCCGGGCAAAACGTGGCATTCGGAACCGCTTTAATGAGCACATCCGAAGTGTAAAAATAACACCAAAATTAATCCATTCGGTGACCACTTCACTAACGCACATCCCACGGAAATCGTCGACACAGATTGGCTCAAAATATTCATCCTGCAGGTATGCAAAGATATTGCTGATAAAAATAACAGAATCAATTCAGATAAGAAACACCGAACCTACACTGAACACCATAGCTTCCTCCTGGAGCCTTTTGAAGCATGTCCCATATGACGTTATCTGGTAATGCAACCTCTCAGTAACATGGCTGCTCGATGTAATGCGACCCGAGAACAGCGTGCGATTTTCTGGAATGTTCTACCGCACGACGGAATCGAATGTTTGCTTCACATGCAAGTACTGAGGAAGCTCCATGGCCGAAGTGAAGCATACACATACCTTTCTGGACCAACGCAATCTGTTATGTGCGTTAAGTTATCCTCATCTATCTCCCCATATAAATCATCATGCTGCTCATCCCATTAGCGATATGTAAATATTCACTGCGAGACTTGCTCGAAATTTTTGAAGTCGGTTGGTTTTTGGCTTCCTAGGAATCGGAAAAAATCAATACTTTTCCGTCGCGTGTGTTCATCTCGTCTTCTTTTCCGCTTAGTGATGTTAACTGTATTCCGGACAATCAGTTACGAGCTGAATAACTTTCGCACCACATTTCACGTTCACACATCGTGTCATAAAATCGGCAGCCGCCGGTCTTGCACCACTGAAGTGGGACGGAAACGTGGCTAGTGTAGAATATGCACTGCCTGGCCACGTACCCGCCGCCGTTCCACCTTCAGTGGAAGCACTATAGGTAGACCAACAGCGGTCGGACAAACATGAAATATCATGTACACCTAGTGGCTTAGGCAAGCGAGCGAACACGAAAAGCGCCATACCAGTTCGCAGTCACTACGTGATAGCAGGTGCCTAAGAATGCAACGCACACGCCGCCAGTGCCTCGGTACGTCAGACTCACACCAGAAAAGCACACGTTTCATTTGAGACGAATGTGTATTATCCAAATTAAATGTGAAATACAAAACATGCATTATATAATGCATATCGCCGACGGATACTTCGACGATATTCGCCTGAAAACATCTACTTAGCACTTACACTACACCTAAAATATTAGGCGCCGACGGCGACAGACGAAACACCTGACTGCCCCCTACAGCACGGCACGGCCCGCAGCACCGGCCCACAGCAGACTAACGGACCCCAGCGGTGGGGGCCGGCCATCTCGGCCCGGCCCGTGCGCAGCGAGCGCTAGCAGCCGGGCAGCGGGGACACACGGCACGCGCGGCTCTGCCCACACCTCGCAATCCGGAGGGAGCGTCTTCAGAGTACGACCGCACGTCGGCCGACCTGGGACCACTGAGACCGGAGACCGGCCGACCTGGGACCACTGAGACCAGAGCTTGGCCCACCTGGGACCGCTGAGACCACAGCCTAGCCGACCTGGGGCCACTGAGACCAGAGACTGGCCGACCTGGAACCACTGAGACCAGAGACCAATCGATCTGGGGCCACTGAAACCGGACCGGTCGACCTGGGGCCACTGGGACCAGAGACTGGCCGACCTGGGACCACTGAGACCAGAGACCAATCGACCTGGGGCCACTGAGACCAGACCGGTCAACCTGGGACCACTGCGGCCAAAGATCGGCGGACCTGAGGCCACTGAGACCAGAGACCGGCGAACCTAGGACCAGACCACATCAGCCATCGCGGCACCTCAGGTCGGCGGCATGCCGGCGGAACGCCTCGGCTCGGCTCACATCAACACTTGCCTGCGCGGCGGCGGCGGCAGCGGCGGCGGCGGCGGTGGCGACGGCGAAACGACACAACTGAGCGCTCTGTGCATAGGCGGGGGTGGGCGGCGGCGGCGTGTGCATGGTCCCGGGCCCTGGCGGCGGCAGCGGCGACGGCGGCCGGCCGCGCAGGGCCCGGGCCGTCGGCGGCCGGCCGGGCCGCGGCGCCGGCCGCCCGCTGGCTGGCGCTCCGGCCGGCTAATGGCGGCTGGCCTCCGGACGGCCGGAGGAGGGCGCCGGACGCGCCGGCTGCAGCGGCGGCATCGGCCTCCTGCCCAACACACGAGCAGCGGTCAGCCGCCGCCGCACGAGGCGCCCGCTCCACACATCGTCAGAGCACGCACACGCATACACAAGGAAAGCGACTCGAGACGGCGTGAAACAGTGCTAGACATGCAACAACTTTAACTAACACCAACAGCATAGAGCTGTCACAGGCTGACGTGCTACCAGTGCCTTGATATAATGTGATGACGGAATATAAAAAAACTGTTTCCTTTATGCATGTCATAACACGCTTCCCATATAGTGGAAAGTACCGGCTAACATAAAACATACGACAAAAACCACCTGTCCAGTTGTTTTCTTAAGCAAATAACAACCAACTTTCAATACGCTGGGGGTGATCTTTAAAAGAAACGATCAAACAGCTATTGCTGAAACAAATGGCATAGCGCGAATTCCGTATTGAATTTTGACTACCTGATACCCATTGACTACCACTACCTGACTTGACTACCATACCATGACTACCATTTTGACTGTCTGACTACTATTTACAACATAGCTGGTGGAATGAATCGTATAACAACGGTGGGGTGTCAACCTACTCCCTCGAGATCGTACGCATTCACTGGGAATCCGTGCGGAGGATAGGAAGAGTGTGGCCAGATAGATACGACCTTGACCCCGTCAAGACCGCATAAGCACCGACATCAGGACGTCACCGTCAGATGGTGTCCGACTGCGCGCCCGACACCCGACACGGCCGACACTCCCACACCCTGAGGCATCATCTACCATGCGAGACGACTCTACCTCGAAACACCCCCGCATTACGTGCTCGCGGGAGACATGATTGGACTGGACCACCCGGCCCAAACGCGGCCGACTGACCTTTCGGAGCTGTGCTGGCTGCCGTTGGTGGGCCGGTCAGTCGGCTCGTCTCGAGCGCTGGTCTGCGGACGGCACACACAGGGGTCACCGTCACCGGCTCCACCCGCTGCCAGCAGTCACTGTCAGCTGTGCCACGCGCCACTCACTGTACCGGCCGTCACCGACCACTTCAGCACGTGCCAGCCGTTTCTGACGACTGCAGCAGGGCACCAGCCACACCCCAGCTAGCAGAAGTCAATGACAGCTGTACCAATCATCACCAGTAACTGTACGAAGGGAACAGACAGCTGAAGTCTGGGTCATCAGCGCTGGACCAGGGACCGCAGCGAACTGTACCCGACGTGGCGGCCAGCGGCCCCCGACAACACCGTCGCCCTCGCCCGGCGCGGGCGTACAGCACCGCTCACCGTGGCCGGCTCCGACGACATCTTCTTAGCGGCGGTGTTGGACTGCTTGGCCGGCGGTCCGTCCGGATACCGGATGTCGCGGTAGGCCTCCGCCCGCCTCTGCGCACCCGACAGCTCCTCCTCCTCCTCCTCCTCCTCCGAGAGCTCGCCGCCGGCGCCGCGCTCGGGCGAGTGCTGTCGGCCCGGCGGCCGGCGGTGCTCCGGGTACCGATCGTCGGCGGCCTGCGGCCTGCCCTGGGGCCGCCGCTCGCCCGAGCGGGGCCGCCTCTCGCCCGAGCGAGGCCGCTGATCGCCGGACAGCTGCCGGACGGGCGGGCGCGCGCCGGACGCCGGCGGGCTGGCCTGGTCGCGCGAGCGCGGCCGGCCGCCCCGCTCGCCGCTGCGCAGCCGACGCTCCACGATCTCGCGCTCGCGCGCCGCCGTGTCGACCGGGCGCGCGCCGCCAAAGATGCTGCTGGAGGCGGCCGCCGGCTTGCCGATCTCCTCGGAGGGCGCGGTGCGCGGTTTCAGGTTGAGTCGCGGACGGCCGCCCGGACCCCGCTCAATGCCTGCCGAGCCACCGGTCAGGTCAGGTCAGGTCAGGTCAGGTTAGGTCAGGTCAGGTCAGGTCAGGTTAGGTCGGTGATAGGTGCGGCGCACACGCCCGTGCATCATGATCAGACACGACAGACGCGCTGGCGCAACACAAACCAGTTGAAAGTCGACACACGCCAGCACGGCACACACCCCACACCACAGGCCACAGCGCAGTGCGACACCGAACATCGCCACGGCAATCGATCGACGACCACAGCGTCCGGCACAAAGCAACACGCGGTAGTCGGCCGGTTCGCCTCAGGAGCTTGTCGCTCCAACACGAGCGGCACGATTATCGGAGCGCACGGCACGGGGGTCTGACGCAGGGCGGGCACGAGTGCCGACCCCGGCCCCAAACAAACCCCACGCCCCGCCGAGCCTCCGCGCCAGGCCGTGGCCAGGCGGCGGCGGCAGCAGCACGCACCTGCTCCGGGTCCGGGTCCGGGTCCGTCGGGGCCGCCAGGCCGTGGCGGGCCGGCGAAGCGTCGCCCGTCGCGGTCCGGCCCTGGTCCGGGCGCGTCCCGGCCGTAGCCCCGCGGCCCCTCTCTCTCGTAGCCCGGCGGTCCATCGCGGCCGTACCGTGGCCCGTCGCGCTCGTGGCGCGGGCCGCCGCGATCGTGGCCGGCCGGGCCGTCGTACCGCGGTCCGCCGCGGTCCGGGCCGTCTCGGTCGTATCGCGGGCCGTCGCCGCGCGGCGGGTACCTGGGGCCGTCGCGGTCTGGTCCGCCCCTGTCGTACCGGGGCCCGTCGCGGTCGTGACCGGGACCACCGCCCCTGTCGTACCCGGGACCACCGCCCCTGTCGTACCGGGGACCGTCGCGGTCATACCCGGGACCTCCGCCCCTGTCGTACCGGGGACCGTCGCGGTCGTAACCGGGGCCTCCTCTGTCGTACCCGGGACCTCCACCTCTGTCGTGGCCGGGACCTCCGCCCCTGTCGTACCCAGGCCCTCCCGCTCTCGCGTACCCCGGTCCTCCCCCTCTGTCGTGCCCTGGGCCCCCACCCATGTGCCTGGGACCGTCGCGGTCGTATCCGGGGGGTCCGTCCCTCTGGTACCGTGGGCCGCCGCCGCTCCTGCAATCCAAGGACAGTTGTTACCTGTGAACACCAGCACGCCACGGCCAGCCCAGCTTCATCCCAAGCAGCCGAGCGACCCCAAGCTACCCAACAACTTTAACACTCGCCGTCTTCCACCACACAGCCTCGCCACAGCGCCACCGGCCACTAGAGCACGAGCGCGCTACCATCGCGCCGGCCTTGCGGCGATGCCCGGGGCTGCCAGCGCAGAGACGGCATATACCAGACAGCTGAGAAGGCAGGTACTGCGGTACCCGGCTGTACACAGCGGCGAAAGGCGGACTCGAAGCCCGCTACAAATACCGCGTAGTGTTTCCTAAAGCGAGCCACCGATAACTAACCACCCTCACCAGCGCCACACCCCATCACCCGTGTTGCGACCGAATGTACTCCAGTGTCTCTGGAGCGGGTCCTTGGACAAAATGTAAATCCATCAAAAGTGCAAAATGTAAATCCATCTGCGAGCTTCCTAAATAAAATGGATTGGTGCACATTTCCTCAAATATTCCAGTTAAAATCCATTTACACCCTCCGACCAACCAACAACACTTACATACTGCATGTCCGAGGACATCCGTGGCGCAGACCCCCCTCTAAACGAACGCGACGTGACTACATAACGTGTCCATACACCAACGCCGCGACCGGGCTGTGCATGAACGCCGGCGCCGGGCCGGCCGGTCGGTGCGGCACCTAACCTCGGCGGTCGACCCTCCTACCTGTCCAGCGGCCGCGGCGGCCCCTCCTGCCGGTCACCGCTCCGGCCTGGGAAGGTCACCGGGTGGGCGTCACGCAGGGACCTCCGCGGCGGCGGAGGCGGACAGCACGGCTCCGGGAACGGTGCAGAGCACATAGCCCAGGGCGCCGGCGCAGCGACACAGGTCATCACACAGCACACCTACACTCACGATGGCCCGCAAATCTGACCGTCACACGAGAGTTCACGGGTCCAAGTTGTCACACAAATTCAGACCCGTCTCACTGACCGTTCTAAGGCCAGTCACCACACCTACGCGAAGCCACGCTCCGGAGCCCCACGCCCTCACGGCCACTGGAGCCGGCCAGTCTGGCGCAGCGGCTGACGCCGCCGCGCCGCCGAACCTCACTGGCGGCTGCGGCAGCCGGTCCCGGGCGGCACTCACCGCGGTCCAGGCGCCGGTCCTGGTGCGGCGGGCCGTGCGGCGGGCCGCCGCGCACGTCCGCGTCTGCCGGGACAGCCGGAGTCAGGGCCGCACCGACGGCCGGCGACGCCGCGGCACCGTCGGGACAATACCACGGAGGTGGGCGAGCGTGTTGCGTTTCAGGAGTTCGAAGACAGTGCGTCACGAGTTTCACGGCAGCGGGGTTAGCGGTTACGAATACGCAGCATCGCCGACTTAAACAGTCCAAAAGTGCAAGGTCCGCGCATCATAACCACACATATCATAGCTCTATGTGACCAAAACAACTTCCGCGGTGAAACGGCCGCAAACTTCAAACCCGCGCCGTTCCCGGTCTGCTGCCCGGTCGGCAGGGCGGGGCCGTGCGGGCGGGTGCACACCTGCTGGCGCCGCGGGCCGGCCGTCGCCCGCGCCCCGGTCCGGGCCGCGCTCCTCCCGACCGGCGGGCTCGTTCAGCTCCAGCCGCAGCCGGCGACCGCACACCTCCTGCGTCGGGGACACGGCCGTCAGACGGCACACGGCGGCGGCATCGGGGGCCGAACACAACGGGCCGCACGGATGACGAGCGGGCAGGCGAGCGATCCACACGCGCGGATGAGAAAAACTGGCTCAATTTCCGGCTTGTGTCTCAAGCGGGCTATAACCGGGCGCACTTACAACATAGCGCACGAGGATCCACGTTCTGCTGCGTTAGGAGCACAGATACAGACACAGACAGAACACGGCCGCGCCGCTGCCGGCCGGCGCACGTGACCGCCGTACGCACCAGCCCATCCATGCGCAGCGCCTGGATCAGGTCGTCGCGGGTGTCGAACTCGACGTGGCCGTGGCCGGCCCGTCGGCCTCTGGGGTCGGTCGGCAGGTCGACGTGCCGCACCTGCGGCGGCGCGCGCTGGTCAGACACCGACCAGCACGGCCGGGGGCACACACTCACACACACACACGGCAGGCAGCGCCCGACAGCGCCACCATCTGTCGCGTGGGCTGCTTAGGCCCCACCGGCACACTCGAAGCGTTGCCAGTGCAATGCTGGCTGCGATGTAGCTGCTATGCCAGATGCGTGAAGGGGATGTGCGAGACAACAGATGCACTCTGTATGCGCAGGTACACACTCCACGCTTGCACTACCGAATTATGGCGCTTTTCGGCATTCAGCACTTGAGCTTCCCCGCGGCGGTAATGCTCACGGACGTCCGACCACAGCGCCGAGGCCGACCCGCCGTCCGAGCCCCATCACTTAATACTCTGAGACCCGGCAGCCGGTGCCGGCGCGCGGCCGTCTCGCACCACACCTCCGGCCGACTGACCCACCCGCAGGCCGCGGAACAGGTCGGCCAGCATGGCCGGCTCGGCGCCGTCCGCCACGTTGGACACGAACACCTTGAAGGGCGCTGCGGCCGGCACGCTCATCAGGTCGAGCGGCAACGCGACGCCGGGCGGCGGCTCCGGCTCGCCACCCAGCGCGTCTGCCGGCGAGGAGGCGGCACGGGTCAGCCGTCGACACGGGCCAGGCGGCGGCGGGACGGGGCCCAGGAGTTCCGGCGGCCCGCCGAGGGCGCTGATCGACCACTCGCAGACCGTCGTCGGCAGCGAGTCATTAGGGAGCGTATTTTCGCAACTGCAGTGCGGATGCCGACATTCAAATGCCCGTGCCAAGGCCCGCATGGTCAGCACACCAGCAGCCCCGGTGATCCCCGACGTCTGCACCGTTCGGTGGCCTCAGCGCCGCGGAACGACCCGCCACGACCGCCGCTCGGCTCAGCAGCGCAGCGGCCAGGCCACGGACGAGCCCACTAACCGATCTCGTCCATCTCGTCCGCCCACGAGTCGATCGGCTGACTCATGAGCGCCGCCTTGCCGTCCGGCTCCAGCAACGTGTTCAGATCCATGGCCGGGCCGCTCTTCTTCCTGGCCTTGTTGGCAGCAGCCGTGGGGTTCAGCTGGTGCACACAGATGGGTGTCAGAGACCGACTGGGGCGCGTGGGACATCAGCGGCCGCGCTCGAACAACGCTGCGTAGCCGTGGGATCGCTCACATTGCCTGCCATGACATAAATGGTTGGATCAGTTGAGTTCTGCTTGTTGTTGGGGCTTTTAGGCACTTCTACTGTGAGGCCAGATAGCGGCCATAGCATTTTCCTAATCAAAACTCTTCCAAAAATTCCCGAATTACCATTGTGCGACGTGAATTTCTAAGATCGGTGTGCATGTAGAATAGGGTTGACATCTGAAACATCAGTTCAGTTCGGAACAAATCACTAGTGACGATGGCTTACATAACTATTATCCCACAAGTGTGCCACATTAGATGGCTGGTGAGAAAAAACCGAACGTAATGTGTGACAGACATTCATTGGGAGAGAGACTTAATCAGGACACATTAATTTGGAAGCTAGACAATGCAAAAAGGGGAAAAGTACCATAAAGGGCACGATGTTCCATAACATATATCAGCAGCACTGTCATGGCATCTATCCAATAAACACTGATCTGTAAAGTTGTACATATGATAGCATAACTATGTTACAAAGCAAGGTCATAATACAGAGGAAAATAGCAAGCCATGATTTGCTGAAGCAACAGAGCATGTCAAGGAAAAATGTGAAATGCTTTTAAGGGTATGTTCTCAAAACTAAATCATACCTTGTAACATTTTTTACATGCATTACACAATGAACTGTGATGTTATGTAATTGAAAACATAGAAAATGCTATGTAATTGAAAACATAGAACACACATTGTATCTAATGATTACTCACATGATACTAAGATTACTCACATGTATCTAAGGATGAATATTAATGTTCATCTCCAAACTGCATCCTGCAAAATGGACAATTTGGTAATGACACCAAAACAGCCATGGAAGGATATCATCAATCATGAACTGCAGCATCAACTAATCCTGAACATGCCCAAACAGTGATACGAAGCCCACAACTTAAACACACATTATCATCAGCTGAGTACAATGAGATACCACATCCTATACCTATCCACCAACCATGAGCAGGTTTGCATGGGTGCCTCCACCCAACAGTTCTGGGGCACTTCAAACTGTACATTATTGCCCATGTTAGAAACCCATGTGAAAGCCAGAAACATTGCCCACGCACACCTGTACATTGGCATTGCACGGGATGTACTCATGTATGCTTGTACATGGGTACATCCACTGTTGATAAATGAAAGACAGGAAGTAAGGCAGGTAAAGGTACTGATGGTGCTGAATGAGTGAATAATTGTCATTATTCTGAGGCTAAATACTTTGACTACCTATTCAAGTTTGGTGGCAATTACCTGTGGTTCCAGTCATATTGCTTTAAAATGATGAGGCATTCTGACAATCTAAATAACGTGAGGTCATGATGCGAGCCTATTAATCCTGTTCCCACAATAAAACAAAACAAGCAGTTTATCTCAAGTCCTCAGTACAAACACATTAAAAATTGTGATATACTATGCTGACCACTTTAAGTATGTGCTGTATCTATATTTGCACAGCAGCAAGATATACATGTGAACTATATGTGCCACATTTTTCAGTTGAGATGTTCAGCACTTCACTTTCACTAGCACTAGACCAGCCTGGCCAGGATGTCAAAGCCAGTGTTGGTTACCTAAGCTTTTGACATGAAGTGAGTGTCTTGCAGATACAAATAATGGCCAATGGAGCAATCACCTACTTGCCACTATCTGGCTGCATAGAGAAAATGTCCTGCCTTAGAGAAGGTATTGAAGCAAGCATCAGACATGATTAAATCAGCTTACTTATGCATATTGGTATACTTCAAAGTGGAAAAGACTGTTCTAGACAACATTTCTCAACTTGGTAAATGTGCTCCTTAATATGTCATTGATTGCAACATAAAATGTTTGCATGACAATGAGGTCCTGCCAAACTAGCCATTAAAAACTGCCACTCCAACACTCACTTGCACTGCTTCCATCTCCTGAGAGGTGGCGATGGCAGTGCTGGGGGTGTTTGCCAAACCAAATATTGTCATGTACCCATGTCACTCCTCGTGATGTTCTTGCATATTTCATGTCAGTTCAAAGGGAATGGTCCACATTCAAAGACATTGAAGCAAGCATGACATAAGATGACATAAGCCAACTATTGGCATAACTTTAAGTGGAACAGACAATTTGACAATGCAATTTTCCTGATTAGTAAATATGCTCATCAATACATCATTGTGTGATTACCTCACTGTACCTTGCACATCAGTGATTGAGTGCCAATTGATCACCATTATATCTGGAAATTATGCTCACAAACAAAGAATATGAGTGACTTGACTTTAAGTATTTCTCAGTTGTGATCATCGCATGGCTCATGAAATGGCAGAACTTGAAGACTACTGTAGCATCATGGATTCCTGGGTAACTTTGAACTACTAATTCCTCGGGAACTGAACAAGTCCTGTGGTATCAGGTAAGATCAGGTTAGCTGCTGACTGGTACTGATGAGTGTCCACTTCTAAGAACACATAACTATTTCACCAGATAAGGATTACATATTTTTAGATATAGTTATATGCAATCAAGAGTATATGCTTGAATCTCCATAAAATTTGCATCTGGTAAGTTTTGGTTATTCTTACCATGCATTTGTAAAATTATACTACTGGTTTCAAAATGACCTGCAACAACCTGCCCATTAAAACAACCTTATACTATGAAATAAATGCCCTGAAGTGCAATGCAGGGACCAGTGCTAAGATGAGGTTTAGGCAAGCAGATAAAGGATAACCATAACAACATTTATGAGTTTCACCATATACAGCATAACATGCTGTAATATGATAGTAGCCTAACCTTGGCATTGGTTCAGTGATAGCTGAAAGCATGAGGTTTTTTACCTTTATGCAGGTTACCAAGAAGTCTAGTAGTGAATGATGAGCAGGGCAGTGCAAAAATTTTAAGACATCAGGCTCATAATGAAAATGGCATGCCTTAATTTCAGTTATGACCAATAACAAGATTGGGGCAATGTGCTACCTAGAGACAGTATATTTGCAACTTATTATCAGGCGAGTCTAGGTTAGGTACATCCCACCAGCAATTAGCCTGTGGCCTAGGTACAGAGCAACTACATGTATGTTTAAACCATTAAAAAAATTATTTATTTGTATATGCTGGATTTTGGTGCCTAACAATATCCTTTATGTTACCAGCCCTGAAGACTGATTTCAATAAATATGGGCACCTAGTACCCACTCCACTCAGGTACCACAACCTGTTAACTGTATTGACAGGGAACTGTAGCTATCAAAATAAAACTCAGATAGTCAGGCCGCAACAATTACATCATGGGTGATGAGAGGTAACTAGAAGACTTCATTTAAACATGACACCTTAAAACGTACGCGCTTAGGGAGCACGGCTACAAAAGCGACGCAGAAATACAGCCGACTTTTGAGCTACTACGGGAACTATGCTACTTTGGGCGACACAAATATCGTCAGCCAATTGCAGTGCGATAAGCCATAAGTGCGCTGGCAAATCAATAATTCCTCAGGATGCATGTTCAATAGCATACACCGCGCCGGCATGAACCTACCGCATGCCACCATTTTCGGCGACTGGCCTGTCCTAATAATAATATGTCGATCAAAAATTAGCTTCCTTCTGTAAAGAACAAAACTGTTATACAAAATTAATTATTTTTATTGTAAGATGCGATTTTGTGTACTATGAGGAACGGTGAAAGTAGGATAGATAATGTACCTTTTATATATTTCTTAGCACTTCAACCGTAAGGTGAAACCTGCGCGTATGTGACACACACGGCGCAAAGGTGATGCAAGCTCGATGCGTTGGTGGCTTTCAGAAGACCTACGATTGGAGAGGGCGGTTGTCGCAGCTGTGGCCAATCTTAGCGACCTAGTGGCCTTGTTTAGCGCGTAAAGTGCTGCATGTACCTCGGCGCTGAGGGGTCTCGTGCGTGCCCCATCGTTAGCGTGGTTAGATCGTTGACTAGACGTTGCACCAAGGATTTACAATGTGATGGTAGTCGTGAAAACTATGGATTACCGTTGTACAGTATTTCTGGCCTGCTGATCGGCAATTGCTGATCGTGATCACCTGGTAGTCAAACAGCTGTTTCAATCTGTTGACTAAGAATCTGTCAAGAACAGTGCACATTCAAGATGAAGCTGCTCAGCCGTGACATTGATAAAGATGGAAAGGGGTATGATTGCCAATATTTGCTTGGCATTCTGCACATTTAGAATACTGATTGTGCATGCTGAAGGCCAATGTAGTCTAGGTGCATATCATACAGATGTTTCCACGCAGCTGTCTTATGGCATCTTGGCCACGGTTTAGAAAGATAACGCTCCGGAGGGATAAACGCTTAAATGCATCTGTTTTCGTCTTGAAGCAAATTGAAGGCAACCTTTTCATGTGGTGTATTATCTATTCCTCAATTTTTTTTTGTGTGTGACACTTGATAACATGTGGCTAGTACTTTCAGGGGTAAACTATACCAAGTGTTATTATGATGTGTCTTGACCCTAATGCAGGTGTACCTTTAGAGCAGAGCTTATAAGCTGTGCAAGGAAAATTAACATGATGAATATTCTAAGGGGTATCCTCAGGAGGCCTCTTCAGAAAGCAATATTACACACCCAATCATGTAATATTTGTATCATATAAGCAAACAGGAATACACACCTAATCATATAATATCTTTCTTGTGTTCTTAGGGTCTATACCTACCAATTGACATCACTTTTTCATGTTATGAGGTCTACAATGCATGCGAATTGACATGCTATCTATGATGTAGGTAGCAGCATTGAATCAGGCAACATGCAGGTGTTCTTGGTTCTGTGTTTTCCTTACTGCAGAGTTGGCTTTCTCAGAATAGCACTTTTTGGAAATGTATGTGCATTAAGGTGTAGTCTGATTCTACAATTTATGAGTTTCTTAGCATCCTTTTTGGTGAAGTTTTTTGCATGTTTTGTGAATGCATAGAGAGCTAAAATTGATCATTTGAAAGTATTTCATGAAAGTTTGTTAAGTTTAGTTTAAGTTTAAGCTCTTTTAGAAAGTTTAAGCTCTATGAAAGTTTGCTTACAGTGAAGTACAGGGAGAGGAAGTAACATGCACATTACTATTGACGTGAATGCTTTAAGCAAAGCTCCATTAGCCTGCTGATTGCTCAGTTTGCTGTAACATCTGTAATGTACACTGACATTGAGTGTAAATGTCTTAAGCCATGCCAAAATGGGTATCAATCAAATCCTTGCGACCAAGGGGACTCATGTTGTGTATGTAAATATCATGTGAGGTAGTTTGACATCTCTTTAACCCTATCTGGCTTCAATTTGTTCAGTATGTTAAACAACTAACAGGATAGGAAGTGTAAAGTCATGTGAGATGAACTATCAAAAGATCAGCACAAGCATGCATCAGACACACTTTGACATGTACTCACATACAGTGTGTGCATGTGTGTAACCATCCATTGATGTATTGACAACGTGATAAGAGGGTATGTTTGGCACAGATAGTTAAAGTTTTTATGGCATGACATGGACTTTTCTCTCGGTTGATATGAAGCAGGGGGAGAATGGTCGGAGTGAGATCATAAGGGGTTAAAGAGAGGACAAATAAGCTTACACCATATTTATGTACACATGATTAAGCACTTTTGCTGCGGAGATTTGTTCGGTACCCATCAGAATATGCAGTTCAGAGTCCTTTCCTTTGTAATCACTGCGCCCCCCCCCCCCCCCCCTCCAGTCACTTTCTCTTGGATCAAATGGCACACCTACTCGGTGTTACAGTCAGCAGCATAGAATCAGCAGAGTTAGAGATTGCTAAGGGCTTTCCTAAAAGCATCCAAGTCAATGTTAACTTTTTATGATGCCTTGTTGTCTCCCTAAGGGCACAAATGGCTTAAATCGACCAAAGTATGAGCTTATTGCCACCCCAATAATTATGCAGGAATTTTGACAAAATTGACAGAGCTCGCCTTGAACCAGTAAACCAGAGTTTGTCACCGAGCACCCATATACCGCCGAACACCCATACATGTCCAAAGCAGTTGTTGGTGATTGCTCTTTCTTCAAAGGGAATGGAACATTCAGAAATTTGTCGAGGAAAGAGCACAGTGTCATGTGCCACCCCATTGCATATTTGTGTTAACATCTCACCCACTAACCATTTCTGTTCCTATTCCAGCCGTGTGTCATTGGTTCCTGAGGATGCAGAAGACATATGGCACGCATACAACCTTATTCATCCAGGGGATACCATCAGAGCATCAACAATCAGGTATCATACTCCCTGTGTGGGTTTTTTTATTGCAGGCTGCCACCATATTTTGACAAAGAGCATCACATTGGAATGCTGTGTGTACCCTAAAGGTGGCGTTTTATGTACTTGGGATTCAAATCCTTTAATTTTTAGTCTCACTTTACATATGAGTTTCAAATAGACTTGACCGCTCCAAATTCGTGGAACATGAATATCTAGTTGTTCTCACTTTTAAACTGATTTTCTTGGTCTCTGGCTGACTGTTCTCAATGCTTCCATCAGAAATGTATTTCAAACTCAGTCAAAACAATGGAGGGAGACATTTTGTGCCATTCAGCATTGGTGATAGCTTTAGTTTTAATGAGGCATGGAGAAGTTTATGACAAGACAGGCATGGTACCATGCCATTTCCCTCAAGCGCCTGTTGGGCTGATTCCGGTGATGCAAGCGGCAACCTATGGTACTGACCCGGCTACCTCTGTCTCTGTCGGGAATGGGGGCGACGCCGGCGTAGGCTTGTTGTTGGGCCTCGTGAAATCGCAGCCTTTCTTCATTACCTCCGGCTTTGGCTTCGGCTTTATGCAGTTTTCCACGGTTGACTGGTTTCGGCCCCGACTTCGAGGCGTTCTTAACAGCTGGCTTTGGCTTTGGTCTCGGCTTCTAACAAGTTTTGAAGTATAGTCCGGCTGCAGCTCGACATGATCTTCAAGTGCTGGGTTCGGATTGGTCATGGCCATTTCCTCATTGCAGTGGCAGCCTTACTTTACAAAAATAGTCTTGCCCGCCCTATTACCCAAGTATGCCGCAACTGTTTAAGGCTGTGGCGCATGCATGGCTAGCAGTCCAAACCAGTTGGTCATTGTCAGGACCAATTAACAACTTATGACCACCGGAGAGCTATACGTTGTACACTGGGTTCGGCTTTGGCATCGTCACTTTGACTGGTGTGTTTGGCTTTGGCTCCGCGTTTCTAAGTTGGAAGACGCTTTCTTCAGGTTTGGTTTCGCGTGCGCAAATTTCGAAGCCTCGGACTCACATCTCACAAATGCGAAGCAATTGTCTTTGGCTTCGACCCCGCAGTTTTAAAACTTCAGGCCACTGGCTTCGGCTTTCAGCTGCGCTTCATGTAATTGTGTGGCTTCGGGTGCAGCTTCAAGGTCAGAAGCCTGGCTTCGTCCCCATGTCTGGTCCATGTATTTTTTCCTGATCATGTTTGTATTGCTGTTATTTAGCACTTCTGTAGGTAACCAGTGGGGTGCGTTTCCACTCTCCGGTCACCCCTTCTCCCCTCACATGGTGTTTTTAAAAACCGTCTCATGTTTGGTCAGTTGCCGTTGTACGGGATCGTTCGAAATTATTTAAGTAGGTCAAAGTCATGAGCTAGGGAAACGCGTCAAGGTTGGCAAGAATTGTTCAGGAAGTGACTGACACCTGATTATGTTCTCTGGACATATATTACCGTGTATATTGTCGTGTCATAATCCGCCTTTTCTCTGCATTTTCGTGGTTGTAAGCACAGTGCACTCAAGGATATCAGTAGGATGTTTTTTTTACCTTTCCATACAGTCCTTGAAGTTTTCAGCAATCTTATTGAATGGTGTCGTCTGATCCCATTCAATCGCCCAATGTGATCTGTCAGGCGTGCGCGCCAGAAGAGCGTGTCATGCGTGCGCGTGGTGCACCGCTGGGCGAGCGTGCCGGGCCGGCGCAGGCCGATGTCCCGTGCCTTTGTGCCGAGCTGGGCGCTCGAGGGACTGCCGTCACCCCGGTGCGCGCGCCTCTGCCGTGCAGGAAGGTGCAGACCGAGTCGGCCACCGGGTCATCCTCCAGCAACCGGGTGCGGACCACGCTCACCATCCAGGCCGAGGACACCGACTTTGACACGCACGGCGCTGTCCTCCGCGTCAAGGGCCGCAACGTCGAGGAAAACCAATACGTCAAGGTGAGGCCGACGGGCCGCCGAGCATCCCTGTGACGTCACACGGTGAGGCCGGCCGGCCGCCGAGCGCCCTCGGTGACGTCATAAGGTGAGGCCGCCGGGCATCCCCCAGGGACGTCACAAGGTGAGGCCGGCCGGCCGCCGAGGAGCCCGGTGACGTCACACGGTGGGGCTGGTCGGCTACCGAACGTCCCCGGTGACGTCATACGGTGAGGCTGGTCGGCCGCTGAACATCCCTGGGGAAGCCACACGGTGAGGCCGGTCAGCCGCCAAGCGTCCCCGGTGACGTCACAAGGTGCCCGGATGAACCCGCTTCTTATGTTAAATTGTTCCGTCCGTGATGCTAATGCCCCGGCGCATTCTTTCCGTAAAAGTATGGGCAGTTATGCCAGTGTGCTGCAGAAAGTTGTCTTGATGGAGATATCTGCGCTGTGGCTTGTGGTCCCGATGTCCGCGTCCGCGGCTGCCCCATCTTTTACACGATCGTTGGGCGGTCCTGAAAATATTCCAGGGATTTGATTCCGTTTCTCTGGTAGTATATTTGCATAGCCGATAAAGAGACGGCAATGTTTGTTTTTTCGAACCGGCAGGGGTTCATTGTGTGATCAGTTTCACAGACACATTTCAGCATGACGGAGTACACTTCCCGCTGCATTGTGTCCCTTGCATTTTAGCCATTATCGAGGACATTCATTTAGTTGTCTAGACACATCTCGTCTCGCGCGCCTAGCTTATCTGCTGTCACGTACCGCATTGAAGCAAAACAGACGTATTGCGTGATTTGCAAGCAATTCGATTGGGTGGTCGATCAGTCGGTAGATTGAAGAGTTACCGCATTCAGCTGGTATGGCTAGATTGTCACCCAATCAGAGATACCTCCGATTGTTTCAAAGGTTTGATCATTGGCAAAACACCACTTTGGGTGCTGTCTATTCAGTTGTGTTGAGTGGTACACAAAACTCCTCCACAGATGGGAGCCTACCACACCATCGATATCGAGGCTAACAGGAAGTTTATGCTATACAAGACCTACTGGGACACCGTCTCCATCGAACGTGTGGAGATGGCGTGTGACCCCACCCAGGTAATCTATCAGGTCATTTGAATTGTGCAGCCGCGTTGTAGTCGGGTCACGTGCGTCGCATTCTTGTAACTGAAATCGGTTGTGCTCGGCCTTAAAGTGTGCGATTGAGTCACGACAGCCACCAGTGCCACCATGTGTAAGCGACCGACGTATAATGTGGCTGTGTGAGGCAGCATGTCATGGTGCTTGATCAGCTGCGTCACGACGCCACCTTCACGCGCCTGTGTGTGAGCCGTGCGCCGATGTGAGCCGCGCCCCTGTGTGAGCCGCGCGCCGGTGTCCCCGTGTGAGCCGTGCCCCTGTGAGCGGTGCCCTGTGTGAGCATTGTGCATGTGCCTTTGTATCAGCCGTGTGCCGGTGCCCCCGTGTGAGCCTCGTGCCATTGCCTCTGTGTGAGCCGTGCCTCTGTGTCAGCCGTGTGCCGGTGTCCCCTGTGCGAGCCGTGCGCCGGTGCCCCTGTGTGAGCCGTGCCTCTGTGTCAGCCGTGTGCCGGTGTTCCCTGTGCGAGCCGTGCGCTGGTGCCCCTGTGTGAGCCGTGCCTCTGTGTCAGCCGTACACCGGTGCCCCCGTGTGAGCCGTGCGCCGGTGCCCCTGTGCGAGCCGTGCGCCGATGTCCCCGTGTGAGCCGTGTCCCTGTTTCCGTGCAGCACGCGGACCTGGCGGCGGTGGTAATGCAGGAGGGGATCGCGCACGTCTGCCTGGTCACCTCCTGCATGACACTGGTCCGCGCCAAGATCGACCAGCCCATCCCCAGGAAGCGCAAGGGCCACACGTCCCAGCACGATAAGGTGAGCGGCTGACCGCGGCCGGCGCCGGCCTGGCACGCGTCAGACGCGCGCCAGTGTGAGGAGCGGACGTCAGGGCCGGGCCGGGGTGAGATCGGCGGCCATGTGCAGCCGTCGCCGACTTTCCGCGGGGCGAGGGGTCACTGAGCGTCCGCTGACCGCAGATAACTGCCCTCGCTCAGTGTGATGTGGATGCTGCTCGCTGGACGGGCGTTCACACGCTGCAGTTGTCTTCGCGTTGGATATACGTGCCACCGATGTCTTCTGGACGTGCACGCATCTCAGCATGTCGGGCGGTTGTCGGGTGTGAGTGTCGCATCAGCTGCACGGGTGTGAGTGTCGCATCAGCTGCACGGGCGAGTGTGTCGCGGACAGCTGATCGCCGCGAGTTCCAGATAGCATGTCGAGCGGTTGTCGGGTGTGGGTGTCGCACCAGCAGCACGGGTGAGTGTGTCGCGGACAGCTGATGACCGCGGGTTCCAGATAGCATGTCGAGCGGTTGTCGGGTGTGGGTGTCGCACCAGCAGCACGGGCGAGTGTACCGCGGGCGATGACTGCGGGTTCCCGACCAGGGTCACCGCTGAAGGCCGACTAATGGAGCTGTTCGCTTACCTTCACGGCGTCGCATCTTGTACCTCTGATGCTGTTGTCACTGTCACGAAGGTGCCGATGATTATTGTGGCTATGAGGCAGTGATGGCAGTAGTAGACATGCTGACTGGGGAATCTGGGAGCATTGGACAAGGTTTGCGGTGACTGCTCAGGATGTACAGATATCGGAGACCAGGGAAGGTTTGAGTCTTTTTGGCCGCCATTGGCCATTTCAGAGCTATGGCGTGGCACTGGCATTGCATCATTGGCTTAACCGGTGGAGCGAGGTGAGACGAGACGCAAATGTAAGGGAAAGTTGGAGAACCTAGGAACGTTTCTAACTTGCCCGTCTTCAATGACCGAAGGGTGGGTGGAGAGATGATCGTAACGGCGAACCGGTTAGACGCTGGCATCCCCCGAATGGATCGCATTCAAACGTCAGTAGTTGAAGGCGCGGCCGTCAGTTGGCCGTGAGGTCTGCAGTCACCAATAGATGGCAGGCCATTTTACGCGGCTGCGGGGTGCTGGTGGTAGGCTTGAGGGCGGATTAGGCTGTTATTTTAGGGCAAAGCTGTTCTATCAGAGGTTATTCCGATAATCATGCTTATAGCTATGCATATATGTTTGTATGCATGTACGTTAATACTTATGCAGGTATGTATGTATGTCCGCGTGCATGCACGTGTACATGCATGTACGCGTGTGTGGGTGTGGGTGTGAGTGTGTGTGGGTGTGTGCGTATGCATACAATCATTTTCAAGTTCCATTCACGCGGACATAACGTTTTGAATACCGTAGTCAATATAATGTCCACTCTGACACGTTAAAGATAGAGGTGAATCTGATGAAAGCATGTTGAGTACTGCCTAAGGAAGCAAGTAGACTGTATTTGGACGAACTGCGATAAGTCGCGTGCACAAAGCTGTATGTATGTGGCCCGACGTTATCACGGCACATGGCCGACGGCTGCAGCATTCTCACAGCGGGAATAGGCGTTGCAAGGACTTTTGAAGCGAGGATCTGGGTACGACCGCTGATACATTAATAGTCTTAGTAATCTTCGGCAAACAGCGCCTAAAGAGTTCCAAGTCACGTAACTTCTACAAGGCTATGATGTCCGGACTGCTGCGTCATTTTTAATATCCCCGGCCAAATGCCCTGGACGAGGATGTTGGGAAACAGGTATCTTCCTTGTGCTGTTTGCCGGTCCAAGCCCAGCGTTGCTTGCCTCAGTTGTCGATCATTCCTCTCCCCTTTGGTCTGGACCATCCAGCGCGACCACTCCTCTTCCCCTGGTCTGGACCATCCAGCGCCATCACTCCTCTCCCCTAGTAGTCTGGACCATCCAGCGCTCCAGACTGCGCGGCGCTAGCCAAATGCTAAACTTGCCGTTCTTGACGCTAGATGACATCACTGTACCGTGGGCGTCGAGCTTTACCTCCTGCGGTTTCGACAATCGACGGTAGCATTTATTGCGTTAGCTCATCACATTGGTGATAGCACTTGTCCTCTATCTTAACTGCTGATGAAGCAAATCACCAATCACAAACCTGTGCGAATAATTTGAGAAAGCTATTTATGTTCAGATTTCAGAAAAGGACCTACTCATATCCCAATGTCTGTCACTCCTGTACTTTTGCAGGACCTCCAAGAAATAGCTGGGCGTACCTCTACAGCACCTAGTGTCGTTTTGAGCGGTTCGAATGCAATCAGGTGACGCATTTCTTAGCCGTGCAAACATCCTAAACAAAATACAAACCCCTACTGCAGAAAGTAGTACGTTTAGGGAAGGTATCAAAGGGGTGTTTAGGGAGGGGGCTAAGATGGCGTTCGGGGAGATATATTGGGAAAATCTGACGTTTTGTTTGTTGTGAAAAAGGTTGCAGTCAGGTGGAAAGTCTGACTACTTCGAAAGATGTGCTCAGGTGATGGTGTGTTCAGAAACGAGTTTAAACGGGGCGATCGCAGTGAATTTAGGGAGTAAAATTACCGGCGTTTTTTGGCATGAGATCGGCAAAATTACAACTGCAGGTCGTTTGCTTTCATACTCCAAGTTGGTTATTGATTTTGAAAAGAGCGTTTAGGTGGTTTTAAATCGCACATACATCGGTGCTTGAGTTTGGACTTTTGAAATTTTCAAAATGCCATTTTTAGACAAGTTGCTTGTCAAAAGGTGAGAACGGACCGAAAATTTGTCATGCCCACGACGAGGCGCCCACGTTTTGCGGGCAGCTACGTTCGAAAGAGGAAATCCGATGGCTTCCTCACGACCCACGGAGTCCCCGTCGAAGACTGACTGTCACCAGCAGATCCACCGGCTCCCTTTTCCCTCACACAGGCGCATAACTTTCTTTGTGTCCTTGTTTTCGGCATGTGCTGTAAAAGCTCTTCGAAGAAATGACAACATATTGAAAAAACTGTGTTCGGATGAAGCCCCAGCAAATTTCAGACGAGGCATACTGCATCTGCCCGCCTTGGAATTGTCATTGATCTGGGTCAGCTGGCGCTGGCATGGTAAAAAATGCACCGCTTGGACATGGCCCCCGGCAAGGCCTTGTGATAATGACGCCGGGCCTGTTGTGTTTCCGATCTGCTGTAGCGCTATTGTGTTCGCAGTGCCATCCACATACGTTTGTGGCAAAAAACGTTGTTTTCATCGATAAGGCCGGGTGCTTCCAGCAAACTTTGGGGTCAGGCACTTTGAGAAGCAGGTTACTGGATGCGACTGGACACTAATGAATCCAATCGTTTAATACCCGCTCGGGTGGGGTGTCGGCTTGACCCTCCCCCCCCCGAAGGTTTTTCCGGAATGATTTCCGAACGACGCGGCGCAGCCGCACCAAATTTTGCAGAGCTGTAGACAATTGAACAGCGGATCATATGCTATCAAAGATTGGATTTACCTTGTAAGATCGCTGATCTGCGGCAGGTCCAAATCGGGTCAGGGATTCAGCGTAGTCAATTTCAAGGGAATCTTTCAATCTGATGGAACAACGGAATGTTAGGCGAGGCCATACATCTCATCTCTAGAGATACTTTCTGAGGCAAAACAGCAATTGAATGACCAAATGTCATTGACCTAGGGTCAGATATGAAGATCAGACCAAGGTTAAAGCTAGTCTGTTTTATTACTCTAGGGCTTCCTGTTTGGGGTGGTTCCTGGTGCTCATTTCGGATTTGTTGATAACATGAACCGCATTAGACATATTCCATGGACTTCTTATGGGTCATAATAGATCACTGACCTAAAATGACACAGTTCAGCATTCATTTTTTGTGAGCATATTGCCTAGCTTAATGTTTGTCACGTGTTCAAATGCAAAACTCAAAGCAGTCTTCTACGATTTTGGTCACCATGACCTTGGATAGGTCAAAAAGGTCACTGGCCACCTTGAATGAGCGTTTGACCTTTCGCCTAGAACAGGTTTTGTTTTGTCCCTCGCTGCGGTCGTGCTATGTGAAATGTCGTTACTGGACGTCGCCCTTGTGGCGGTGTCGCTTCCTCTGCCGTCCGGCCGTCAACAAGCTTGCTTAGCCGTTGGCTTGCGGTTCTGGACCTAGGCCTGAGGGTCCTAGGGGACCTAGGCCTAGGCCTAAACCTAGGGGTTGGAACTGGGGCTGGAGCTAGGGCCGGAGCTGGGACTGGGACTGGGACTGGGACCGGGACCGGGACTGTGACTGTGACTGTGACTGTGACTGTGACTGACGTTAGGATTAGGTCTGGGGGCTTTGATTTGCTTTAAGGCCTTACTTTGCATCCTAGTATGCATGTTATGCTCTCATACATTTGTTTCCGCACCTAGTAGCATTTGTTTCGGTGAAGTCATCTGCCGGCATACCATACTCAGCACTGTATGCCTTCAATGATCGCGAGTTGTATACCCATTTATTGCACGGCTTTTTTGGGGTACCTGCTGCCTTTTTTGTTGTAGGAAGAAACAACGTTTTGCTAGAAAGTAGTGACGTGACAATTATTTCATTGTAATTTTTAGGGCCAGAGTTACAGGACAATTCTGTGTGAGATGAGTTTGTTTGCGCTTGTGAGTTGAGTAATGAAAAGGCGAAACATAATATTTTGGCTCCTATTCTTTCCTGATTTATTGGAATTTCAGTTATTTCCTCTAGTTACACAGCAGTATCATGCTGGTTGCGTGACATAAACTATCGTTTACCGGACTGCCCAGGTTAAAAAACAAGATGGCTTCTTTTCAATGTAGAGTGAAAACCTTGATGAATGAGCTATTTGCAAGAAAGCATCGTGAGGCAGCTTTTGTCGAGTACCGTTGCCGGATACGGCAGACACCTTTGGTACTGAAGGCCTCCGCGGCCACTGCGAGCCCATTACGACACGGTGCGCGTGCTGAATCAGCTGCAGTCATGCCTCCACGCCGTGAACGTGCGCATTGAGACTGATGGCCGTGGTGGCCACCGCAAATGAGGGGCGCCGAAATGCTATGTCAACACCGGTCAGGCTGTCAGACGGGCAGGCGCACGCGCCGACGTGGCCGCACATCGCTTCTGAACGATGGGCAGTCGCCAAAGGCGGCAGTGCATGGGTCGACATGCGTCGGTGTAAAGCAATAAATCACTAGCCGGTTTTACAATGGATTGGCGCGTTCACAAACCGGTCAGGGAAGCTCAGTGCTGGTCCAAACGGCCTGAGCGTCCGGTAACGCTTTGCTTGCAGGGATCCGGAAGAAGCTGACATGTTGATAGGCATCTGTACTAGAGAGCACAACTTGGGCTTGTTGTGCCAGTGGGTAGCGCTGTTAGTTCTGAACGATATCTGAAAGTCAATTGGCCTCAAAATGCCGCCGTTAGCTGAAATCAATGGGACCAGGTATCAGCTGGCGGCGTGAAAAAGAGTACACCGAAACGTTTAAGGGAACGGCTGTCGGTAGTCATCTACAGTATTTCATCTGGGTGCAGTCTTCGGATTGTAATGAAAAGTTAAGTTGGAAGTCATAAGCAACCGTAAAAACGACCCCTAAGAGAATCCCTGTACTGTTGCAAGACTTGGGCGGAGAAATAGGGGCCACGCAATCGCGGCTGGGGCGTGCGGTTGTCGTCAGAAGGCCTCCAAACTTATCCGCGAAAAGACGCCGCTGGAATACCGACACAGATAAACCACCTCCACAGCGATATCACAAATTAGGAAGCTCGCCAGAAACTGCGCCAAGCGGACGAAGGGTCTGTTGAAACCTTTGTCTGCCGCTCGGGTGATAGTGAATGATGAGTCACATTTTCCCCTTAAAGGCGACACATCACCAGCCAGCCGAGACCGCGTCAATTTAGGACGGCGAGGAAAATGGTGACACTGTGGTCAGAGATACGACCGAGGAAAAATTTTCCGACAAAGTCATGGTGTGGGCTACAATCAGCATGCGCGTTGTGAGCCAGCCGCTGGTCGCTCACGAGAGTTCTAGGAATGAGCATATGCACGACAAGGAATGCATTACCAGACGAACAGGGGTCCCGTCCGAGATGCTCTGGAGCGCAACCACGTAAGGCCCAAAATTCCTGGCGTCCAGCTGCGGCCACTTGACAGCTTCTGGTCGGTTCTTAAGGCAATGTTCCACATTTGCATGGGGTTTTGTACTGAAACAACCGTCTCGAAAATCATTCGGTGCAGTTTCCAGCCCAGCCCTTTTTAAGACCTAAACCCCGCCAGTTTCTCAGCCACACAGCCACATTTGCACCACGTTATCTGTCATCAATGGGTGAGCCGCAACCTGCATGGAAGCCGCCGGTTTCCGAAGTGCTGGTGAAAATCTTATCGGAAATGATCGCGGAAAAAAATCTTTTCGGAAATGTGTGAAACTGCGTCACTGCCAGAATTGCTTTAGCATCGTGTCGAAATACGTCATCTTGGTGCGGTATTGTTCGAGATCCTAAGACGTTGTCTTGGGATCCCAGGATGTCACCGTGTGACGTTCTCCACTGCTGTCGCAATTGGTTTCTTGCTCTCCATCTATGTCACCGTAAGACGTTCTTGAATGGGAACAGAAGGGCAGCCGGCAGCTGTGGCGAGGCCTACCAACCGTGACCATAGTCCGTCGCTGGGCTCTTCCTCAGGGGCTGCAGAAGTTCTTCGAGACGGTGATGCAGGCGCTGCTGCGACATGCTCGGCTGGACGTGGTCAAGTGTGTGCTGGTGGCCAGTCCTGGCTTTGTCAAGGACCAATTCGCCGAGTACATGTGGCAAACGGCCTTCAAGACGGATAACAAACAGCTGCTGGAGAGCAAGAGCAAATTCTTGCTGGTGCACGCTTCCTCGGGCTTCAAGCATTCGCTGAAAGGTCAGTCGGTGTTGGGTGAGACTCCTGGGTGGCAAAGTGCTGACTAAACTTGGCCGCCCCTGTGGGTAATCTGGGAAACGAACGTGGTCTCGGACGCCCTTTCAGTTGCGTTAGCGCTCAGTAAGACCATACGGGGTTTCGCTCGTTTCTTCCTGCATCCACTCTTGTCTCACGGGAGTTTTTGTACCTTCGCCCTACGAGTATTATAGTTCAAGCCATATCAGCGAATTGCGTTCACAGCTCACGGTACTTACGGGATTTCTCGAATAGAATTGCGTGGCCGCTGTTGTTTCAGACCAGCATCGGGGAGAGGGGGGGAGGGGTTCGTCAAAATGGGTCATGTTTGATTCGAAGGTGAATAGCGGGCGCTTCCCCGGGACTTACCGTGCATAACAGCGTAACGCGTGGTTAAAACAGTGGCCAATTCGAAATATTCTTGAAATTTAGCAAGTACTTATGTCATTACTTACGTGTTCACTTAGTTTTTTTGCGCTTTTTCATGAGCGCGTTTGCTCTGAACATTTACTTGGCGTTGGGCTTACAGACACTTCAGTATGAACAACATCAAAAGTCGCACTCGCCTGACGCCCAACCTATTTTCATGCATACGCGATGTAAGGTGGCTTTGATATATTGCGTTGAGCATAGTCAAATCTTTCCCCGGCATCGCATTCCGTTGAAAGCATGTCTTTTGTGAAACATTGTACAGGTCACTTCGCTGGTCTGTCTACCACTGACGTTACTACCCCGGTGGCATGGCTAAGGGTTGATAAAGCCACGCATTGCAGCGGAATGCTCACGGCCTACGACATGTCACGGGGGCCTGTCGCCTGATCCGCCGACCTCCCCGCTACCTCCCCCCCCCCCCCTGGTGGTGACGGCTCGGTAAGACCGGGTGCCGTGTGATCGATCGAGTCACGTGCCGCCACGTCCAGACCGCTGAAAAATGGGCGTCCGGCAGCCTGTTGCGCCGTGGAGCCCTGGCAGAGGCTGTGGTGCTGCCGTGCTCAGCGGCAGGGCAGAGACTGCAGCGTTCTCGTCGCGCGCGTCCCTGGTCATGCTTGACACGCGGTCCCTCCGTCGTGCTCGTTAGCCCGTTAGTAATGAGATTGGGCCGCATTTGCGCAAGCGTCGGTGCATGTGCTTGTCAGCCCGGCGCTGAACTCACGGCAGCTGTTCCCATCGTGCTCCAGCTCTGGGCGCTGGGTTCTCCCCCAGCACCGGGGTATGTGTAACTCCTAATGCGTCTCGGTAAGAGAACCCCGAGCTGAGAAGATGGCGTTGGCAGCTGTAACGGCCTTGAAATTTGTGGACGGAGTTTCGGCGCAGGGTGAAAACGTGGACTGGAGCTGTTAGCGCATAACACAACCGTACGAATTCCCCGCGTAAACAGCATTTAACAAGTAGTGTAATGTTGTCTCTGTTTTATTTTCGCCAATCTTTTTTATTTTGCTCGGGTCACTCCAAGCTTGGGGTACGTCGTGTTCCCTTTATCGGCGCAGTTTGATGTATTGCGTGGAATAAACATGCTGAAAACTGGCCTTGGGCGTGCTTGTGTATGTTACTTGAGGTCATACGGCTGCAGGCCACTATTCATCGCGGTGAATTGCTGTTTTCTGTCGCCTCAAGCTGTTCCAAAACTAGTCCGAAGCGAAAACGACCCAGCCGTGACCAGCCTTAGCTTTTGAGCACAAATATGGAAATGTAGAAGAAAGCTTGAATCCAGCGTAGAATCAGTCAAGTCCAAGGCGATTTTTAAGTCCGTTTGCACCCACGCATACATAAAGACGTGAAGTCAGATCCCGCTAAGATCCATTAGATCCTCATCCGCGTGCGGTCGGCCCGACTCAACTTTCCCGGCATTTTCAAACCCTTTGCGCAAGTGGCCGGTTGACCAGGGATAAAATTTCAGACTACTGAGCCTAGCTTTTACCACTTCCAGTTTTTGTCGGTTGATACACATGTACATTTTGTCAGATGTTCGTGGCCGATGGGCCGCCACATCCGGCCAGGGTGCTACCCTTGTTAGTGGCGACGGACGGCCCCCAGCAGCGCCGTTACCGCGCACCTTACGCTTGCGCAAGCCATGGGCAAGGCGAGACAAGGCAAGGCAAGGCAAGGCAAGGCAAGGCAAGGCAAGGCAAGGCAAGGCAAGGCAAGGCAAGGCAAGGCAAGGCAAGGCAAGGCAAGGCAAGGCAAGGCATGGCATGGCAAGGCAAGGCAAGGCAAGGCAAGGCAAGGCAAGGCAAGGCAAGGGCTGATGGCCAAATGCAAGGCGCGCAAACTCACTACGACTGAAATCGAAAAATAATTTCTGTTAAGGCGATACGCCCCTTCATAGTGCACAGAATCACTCCGACCCGATCTCGAAGCCAATGCTCCCCGGCGCGGGTTGTCGGACGCCGGCACTGTGTCCATACCGTGCCCGGCGCTGCGCCGGAGCGGCGGCCCCCGTCAGCCGCCTGCCGGCTCCGGACGGGTGGATGACGGGCGGCACGGCCCGCTGCCGCGCCGGAGTGGCGGCCCCCGTCAGCCGCCTGCCGGCTCCGGACGGCTGGATGACGGGCGGCACGGTCCGCTGCCGCGCCGGAGCGGCGGCCCCCGTCAGCCGCCTGCCGGCTCCGGACGGCTGGATGACGGGCGGCACGGTCCGCTGCCGCGCCGGAGCGGCGGCCCCCGTCAGCCGCCTGCCGGCTCCGGACGGCTGGATGACGGGCGGCACGGTCCGTTACGGCCCCGAGCGCACGGCTCCTCGCCATTCCCGGCTCGCGGATGAGGTGGTTGATGGTGGCCACGTGCCGCGCGGTCCCGCACGTACGTTCTGATAACCGGCGGCGTGGACAGGCGCGGACCGGGCTGGGCAGTTGTCACGTGCGTGTGAGACGGCGTCCGGGAAACTGGGGGGATTGCGCGCGGGCTCGGGATCATTGAGAAGGGCCATCGCGAGAGCCGCTGCAACTGTCATTTCGGAAGGGTTCCCCGCTTGATCTGCTCTGGCGTTCCATTTATAAAGTCGGGAAGTCGGTTTACCGAACAAAATGGCAAAACCAGGTCGCTGGCAGAACTGGCTTCCGTCCCTCCGCTCGCTGATGGTCGCTGCCAGGCCCCCACGGCACGGCCCGTTAGCGTTACTCGGCGTGGCCAGCTTGCTCGGAGTGGTAACATCCATTTATGCGTAACGGTTTCATTTTATTTTCGCACAGCCAGTTGTAAGGCAACAGTGGTGTTGAGCGCGGCGGCGTCCAATTTCGGTGCTGCAGCGCTCCCGAATTCGGCGGGATTGCAGAAGTGGCACGGCTTTGGCGCAACTGCAAGGTACTTCGACGCGGTTGAACTTTGTAGCAGCCTGATAGCGTGATGCGCAGTCTTTGTAGGAAATGAAAACAAATTTGACAAACTGTAAGTAAATTCGGCACGATTAGTTTTGGCTCTACGTCGCAAAAATGCACGGTGGCACTAATGTACACCAAAGTAAGGACAGCTGCGATTTATGCAGCCGTGGTAGGTATGCGTGAAAGGATCAATAATGGCGGGCAACTTTGAATCCCCCATATGGAGCGTCTCCAGGAGATCCTGGAGGAAAGAACAAAATGTTTATGGCGGACACTGAATTCCGCTGCGGCACCATGCCTGAATTACATGCCACGATCACCTTTGATCTCCTGGTTTGAGTCGATATTTCAGTCGTCTCATGATGGCGCTGTTCCACAGCAGGAGGTGTTGTGAAGCCTGGTAACTGACGAAGTGTTGCATCAGGGATTATCCAAGCCCTTTTTAGGAGGCTGCTTTCTAGACCAAATACGCTATACGTGATTTGGTAAACAAGTTTAACACTGATGCTGTTTTAAGGCAAGTAAAGTAAAAAAAAACTGGTGATGCTCATCCATGTACTGACATCCGATCTCATAAAAGACACGATTCAATGACAAATATTGTAACCACGTTGTATACTGAGTGGTTTCTCCCGAACGTTGAGAGCATTCGAGTACTTTACAAGTTTTGCTACAGTTTATTTTTGTACGCAATCGCTTGGTTCGCTTGCCTTTTGACAGTCTGTAGCAAGCAATGACCAGATTAGAAGAAGTGATTCAGCCCAAACTTTACATTTATTTTTCGAGCGAGCTCATTCAAAATGCCTTCACGCTTCGCATAATGACACAATAAGCTATCAAGATCATCGTTTTTCGCCGCAACATATACGCTGTGGGTCATACATTACCTCCGTCATTGCAAGAAGTGTGCGCCAAGCCTGGGCCCCACGAAGTTTTCCAGCCCGAAAAACAGGGTGGACCGACCGGGCGGAAAAAATTGAAATTGTTGCCAGATGTGCAGAAAGTATCTAGATCTGGTAACCCGGAATTTTTAAAGCTATTAATCGCGTTTGCGAGGAAAATTGTGCACAGATAAGACAGTAGACGGATATAAGACAGATAGACAGCCTTATTCCTCGTAGAAGAAAACAGGAGAAGGGAAATATAGATGCATATATATTTCGGCAACATGTTTTTATCGAAACGGTAAGCAGAAGTAACTTTAAGTTAGCAGAATTAAATAAGCGGAGTTGAATTTAAATTTGCTTCTGCCGTTCGTTGAGATGAAGCCATGTTGTCGAAATATCAAAGTATCTATATCTCTATTCACCTGGTTTTTCTGCCAGGAGTAAGGTTATTAATGCTGTTGTAACCGGAATTTCTTTATGGATTTCTGCACCACCTGTGCGGACATACACCGTAACGCGTGACAATACTTTTGAGCGTACCTTTCAAAAAGAAACTAAAAAGAAGGCATCTTATTCGCAGCTATGTTTTATTAGAAATGTTGCGGGGACAGAAAGACAGTGAGAGACAGAGAGACAGGGAAACTGAGAGACAGAGACACAAATAGAGAGACAGGGAGGCAAAATAGAGAGACGGGGAGACAGAGACACAGGGAGACAGAGAGACGGGAGAGACAGGGAGAAAGAGGGAGAGAGAAAGAAAGAGAGACCGAGAGACAGAGACATTATCAGCAAGTCTGCACACTCAACACATACCTGCCTCATCTTACAGCCCGTTTCCTTGGTCACACTTTCACACGAATCGCACGCTTCACAGTGAATGCCCGTCCCATTCCGGGCCCTTCGCCAGCACGGTCCGGTCAAAAGTTGAACTGGAGTCAACTTCCCTGCCGGCCCCGTCGGATCCTTGCCGGGCGGTGGGAGAAGCCGGCCGACCGTCGGCGATCAAGTCCTCCCCGGTTCCCACCGCCAGAGTTATTCCGGCCCGGTATCCCAGGCGAGGCATACCGGTTTCCCGGGCGGGAAAATTTCGGTTGGAACCGGCTGTGCTTAGAGACGGGCAGATTTTAGCCACGTGGACTAACTGTATTTCCATCGCGCGTTTGATAATGCTTGAATGACTTCCGCATTGCTTGAGGACTGAGTAGATACCAGCATTGCCACAAAGCGGAACTTGCTTGGGGTAGGGCCGAAGAGTGAAACGCTTCTATTTGATATGCTGCTCCGCCACCTTTGACCGCGTTAGTTCTGAACGTGACACACCATTTCTTGAATGTGCGCCATCACGCCGCATACGGATGGCAAACATGTGAAGACTCGTTTGTTCCGGCCAGTGACGACGTGACCGTACTCGAGGCGCGGGCGTACGTCCGTCGGCTGTTACAGCCCTGCGGTCTGTCAGGAGTTTGTACGGGACCGTACTCGAGGCGCGGGCTGTACGTCCGTCGGCTGTTACAGCCCTGCGGTCTGCCAGGAGTTTGTACGGGACCGTACTCGAGGCGCGGGCTGTACGTCCGTCGGCTGTTACAGCCCTGCGGTCTGCCAGGAGTTTGCACAGAGGGGACGTGGAAGGTGATCGGGGAGTCACCAGATGTGAGGTGGGAGGTGATGGGGAGTGACTGGGATGCTAGGTAGGGGACGATAGGGAGTGCCAGGGAGATGATGGGGGAGTCACCGGATGTGAGGTGGGAAGGTGTGGGGGAGTGGCGGAGACGTGAGGCGGGAGATGATAAGGGAGTGACCGGGATGTTAGGTGTGCGATGATGGGGAAGTCACTGGGATGTGAGGTGGGAGGTGGTGGGGGAGTGGC
>NW_023597054.1:24690386-24707886 GCF_011947565.3 Pollicipes pollicipes
AAATCATCCCAATTAGACCAACTTCCCGCGAATTCGCCCAATATTTAGTGTCAACCTCTTGGTTCAAGGGCAGCTTTGGCCCCCTGCCCCCTGAGCCAAGGCCCCTGCCCTCACCCATTGGCTACGTCTCTGGATGTGCATGATGTTCACAAGGCTGGTAGCTTTATTCAACATCTTTACTTCATAACCGCAAACCCTATATAACGGAAATGTTAACCGAGTGCTGCATTTCGCGGCACTCTTTCCTGCGATCAAATGAAACGTGCTTCGCTTCATCACTTTAGACGGGCTGCAAACCAACAGAGATGGGTACCCCGCGTTTGCAAGTCCCTGAAATTACATGATGTCATCAGACCATTTGCCTGTACCATTCAATACGATTTCAGTCTCCTGGTTTTTCTTCTATTTCGATTTCTGGCCGGGTACGTCCACCACCCACAGTCGCCATTGCGGAGCCAGACCGCACCACAAAGCCGCTATGGCCGAGCCCCCACGTGGCGCCCAGCTCCTTCAGAGAAGCAGACTATGCACGGCGACGTACGCACGTGAGGTGTGGTCCAGGACGTCACGCACGCCGGTCTACGCCCCCAGGTCAAGAAACACACAGGCTGTGTGGATGTAAATTGTTAAGTGCATTTATGGGGAACATTATTATCGTAGATAAGACAGTAGTAATAGCCTCATACCCCGGAGAAAAACCAGGAAAATGGAGATTCTGTTATTGTTTCGATGAAGGGATGTTGGTGAAATATCATCACATGTATATCTCCGTTCTCCTGGTTTTTTTTTCCTATGAAAGAGGCTATTACTACTGTCTTGCCTAGCCACACAGATTGGCTAGATGTAAACCTGCACGTCGAATTGCATTGAACATGGGCATAAAAATGTAAAGATATTCCGAAGCAAATGGCATTCTGAACCAACCGATGTTTTCTTGTAAGTATGTGGTGTCTCAGATTCCACAGATCATGCTCCCTGAAGTGTATGCAGCATGCTTTCATGCATGCATGTGCCATGCTTCCATGCTGGCATGTAGCATAGCGAGCTCATAGAGCATTTTATAAGCTTTCGGCAATTTGGGTAAATACGCAAAAGGTGTCAGTCATTGCTCGACAGGGACCCGTCCACTCTGCAAGACAGTGGTGCTGTCGCTTCCTACCCGCGAAGCCCCGCAGCTCCAGGGCGGCAGGTTATAGGCCGTCACCGCCTGTCACCGTTTGGCGGCAAGCACGGATCGCGCTGTTTGAATTTCGGCTCCGTTTTTGCGGCTTATGACAGTTTCGCACCGTGCCGCCTCGTCTTCCCAGCTGCACGACGCGGCTGCAATGGTGCAAGCCTGCAATGTTCAGCAGTTGTGAGAAGTTCCTTTATTTAGCGGAGCAGCTGGCCGGAGAGGGGACAACACCGAGCATTTGCATGCAAAACTTTGTTTACCCACGCAGGGGTGAAAGAAAGATCAAGAGAAGTTGCATGGCCGCAAAATCACGCTGCAAGCCGTAGTCGGCTTTGTTTGAATTCGTGTGAAAAATAAACAGCCCGCCAAAAAATCATGGGACGTTGGGATTTTGCCAATCAGGTTTGTCGCACGTATGGTATCTAACAACAAGGCTCTGTAGAAGCCATGAGCGCCGTTTCCCACCGGTCACGTGCGGCCTTTGTCCGATCACTAGTCCGAAATCACGGCCCTCGGGCGCCACGCTGCGGTGCGATTGCGTAATCGACGCTGACTGCCAGCGACAGTTCTCCAGCCGCAGGCAACGGCTAGCCGAGCTTACAACACAGGACAGAACGCGTCCAGAGAAGGTGAAGTGTGTGGCGTTTTTGCCTCAGCAACATAATCCAGGGTTCACGGACCCAAATGGGGCAATGGCCATTGTCTCAACATGGATGGGACCGATGCAGGGGAAGAGCACAACATAATATAAGGTTCACGGACGCAAATGGGGCGATGGCCATAGTCTCAACATGGATGGGACCGACGCGGGAGAAGAGCGATACCGCCATGTCGCCTTGTCCGGCGTTGAGAGAGGCAGCAGGCGAGGCTGCCGGGCGGTCTCCCCGGGCTTTCCAATGCACGCTCGGTCGCCCCCCCCTCACCCCCCCCCCCCACCCGCCCTCCCTCTCGCGACTGGGACGCACGGCTGCGGTGCTGAAAAATATACGCAGCACGTGAATGTGGACCATCTTAATACGCGCCCGCGTGGCCGGCTGGATACGCTTTGCTCGGGAAAGGGAGGCCAATTTGACCCCGCTAAGATCTCAGGAACGAAGAGAGCTAGATACACCAAATTCACAGGGTGTGTTAACCTGTAGGTGAACTCACTTAGGCTGAGGTTTGACGTACCTACGTCATGAACTTCGGGTCAAATAAGGTTAAACAGGGTCAAATTTCAGGTTGGTCACCTAAGGGCCTCTAGAACCCTAGATAACTGTCCTACGCAAAAGGTCACATGCTCCCTTAGGGTCAATGACCTTGCTTAATTTTTTTAAGGTCATGTTGACCGAAATCACACAAAACTGCTTTGCGTTTTGCATTTGAATAAGCGACAAAAATTACGCTAGACAGCGCAATGTCTATGGAAGGTGTATAATACTGTTTCTGTTATCAACAAATTCGAAATCAGCACCAGAAACTACCCCCATACAGCAATCCTTTAAGTGATAAAGCAGGTTGGGTTTGACCTTGTTCTGACCTTCACACCTGACTCTAGGTCAATGGAATTTGATCATTCCATTGTCGTGTTGCCCAAGAAAGAATCTCAGAGATGTATGGCTTCGTCAAACACTCCGTTCTGGGTCAGATCGAACGATTCCCTAGAAATTGCCTTCACTGAAACCATGGCCTGACTTTGACCTGCCATAGGTCAGTGAACTTACAAGGTACATCTCATTTTTTATGCCAAACGATTTACTATTTAGTTGTCTACAGCTATGACAAATTTGGCGCGGCTACGCCGCGCCGTTCGAAAACCATTCCGGAAAAACCTTCGGCTGGGGGGGGGTCAATTTGCCCCCCCCCCACATGAGTGTGTGTTAACGCAGGGGTGTGTTTCGATTGCATTGTGTCAGGGCTCACACTGGACAGATGTTGTGGCATTCACAATTCTTTGACGTGTTTTTGGCGTTGTCGGTGGAATGTGACGATGAACAGCGCTGGACCCGCAGTCCGGCCCGTCTCACTAGAGCAGTCAACTGACGCCGCACTAGAGTAGTAAGCTGACGCCACACTAGAGGAGTCAGCTGACGCCGCACTAGGGAGTCAGCTGACGTCGCACTAGTCAGCTGACGCCGCGCTAGAATAGTCAGCTGACGCCGCACTAGAGTAGTCAGATGACGCCGCACTAGAAGAGCAGCTAACGCCACACGAGAGGAGTCAGCTGACGCTGCTCTAGAGGAGTCAGCTGACGTCACACTAGAGGAGTCAGCTGGCGCCGCGCTAGAGAAGTCGGTTGACGCCGCACTAGAGTAGTCAGATGACGCCGCACTAGAGTAGCAGCTAACGCCACACTAGAGGAGTCAGCTGACGCCGCTCTTACCGAGTCCTGCGGACACGGTGATTTGCTACGGTGAGTGTGTACAGGTAGTCGTCATGGAAGCCCGCGTGCACAATCCGTCCTTGGGGCTGATACCGACGAGCGGAGTGTTCTGTTGTGCAGACACCTACTTATCGTTGTTATATTTGCGTACATCTTCCTAAATTGTCGCCTTCGTGCTGTTCCCGCGGACAAACCCTAGCATCGCCTGAGCTTGGGCTTGCCGCCGCAGTATGCTTATTTATAGGAGGATGTGCAGAACAACCCCCATCGCGGCTAGTAAGTGCAATACGCGCACGGGCCCGTGATCGCCTAGCATGGAAAAGTGAGCCTGACGTTTGGAAGAGGGACATCAAACCAAATGTTTAGAGGCCCTCAGGTTTTGAAGATTTTCCCAGAAAATCGTAGCGAAAATGGATGACTTTTTTGCCACTCAAGTGCCAAGTACATACACCGGATTCCGCGCCACGGCTTTTCGATCGCCATGCGTGTTCAACCGCGCGGAGATGCGCAGCTGCACTGCCACACGGAACCATAAATAGCTACCAGCCGTACAAAACATGTAAGAAGCAAGACCACAGGCCACGCTCATGTTACACAGTCGGAAATGGTGTAATCAAGTGGCCAGAAGTTGTGCAGCTTCAGCAGTGTGACCTGAGCTGGCCTGACCGGGCAGGTCACGCCCTTCCGTCACGGTCCGTCACAGCTTTCCGTCACGGCCAGTCACGGCTGGGGTCCTCGCTATCACCGATCGTGACGCATGCAGTTGTCAGGTTCATATTTGAGAATCGCTTAGAACTTGCGCCGCAACGCCTCTGAGGTGTTTGCATGTCAACTGCTGGTTTTCCTACAACGTTGTGAAATCGCCATAACTTAGCACTTCCTAACTGGGATGCAGCCAAGGAGTACCGCTGCCCCCCCAATGCCCGGATTTTTTCGGTATTAACCAGAGATGCCTCCCAACAGAAGGTTAAAGGTTGGTGTGAAGTGTACTCATCGAGCTTCTCTCACACCCTTTATCTGACTGCGCCTCTGTTACCCATGCGGTCACCGTAGGAGGCGTGACCTTTGCTGACTGCACAGAGAAACGCATCGCGGGGCCAGACTAGGCCCGATACGGTCACACCGACGCGGGACCAGCACCGCTCGCCAGTGGAGAGACCTGACAACAGTGACGGCAGATACGCCGGCTGATGTCTGCAACTGGTCATACACACGCGAACGCAGAGGGCGTATGCGTCGTTTGGGGGCGTTTAAGGGTCTGAAGTTAGATCTCGATCACCGGAAAGGATGAAGACATGAAAGCAGCCTCAGAGCATGCTCGGAAGTGTCGAATATAAATTACTAGGTTGGGTCAACGTTATCCGACCCTATCCATGGGGAATGATCCGATTTCACAAAAAAGTCTCCAATGCCACGCGCTGTGGTCTAAACCAAGACATGCTGGACCGTGCAAGCTGGACAGATGGAAACCAAGTTCGTCGTGACCGATATGCACCCACGATATATGTGTTGCAGCTTGAGCTTTGTTACGGTCACGGAATACACAATAAGTGTATTTGTGTATTCGTCGCACTGATATCGTATCGTATATCAATTATTTCGTCGACTCCTTGACCGGGCTTAGCGAGGCTCACGCGCAGCTGATTTCCATGCAACATATTGCATGAATTCACGTGCGACAACGCATGAGTAAATCTCTTCACCTGCTGAAACCCCATAAACGTGAACATTTCGACACATGGATAGAACCTTTTTGCATAGCTTTCAAAGACGCTTGGTTCCATTTGTTGATGTGCCATGGTCTCCTCTACACGCTAAAGAAGCGACTCTTTGTCACTTCACTCGGCTTGCACCATACCATGCGTCTTGGTGCATTTGAGTTCGGTGCTATTCGGGATTGATCTGTTCCAGTAAGCTGGAGTTACGATAAATTTATGCATCCAATTACTGTTCACTGCCTAATTCACACACAAAACACAACAAAGTTGTTTTCGAGTAAAAAAGCGCAGCCTTCCGACCCGCTCAGATTTGCTGACATGGACCTGCCCGATATGTGCCTTGCGATAGCTGCTCTGTCATAACGTGGTTCCATTCATCCTTTAAGCTGCAGTTGTCCGACTTGTGCTCGATTTCGCTTCCGAGGAATTGATTCTGACTCACAGCACAGGACATCGATTCCGCGTTTGGCTCCAAGCAGCACAGCGCAACATTCCGACAATTCCGATTCCGGTTCTAAGAGATATGCTCCAATGCCCTTATATAGTCCAAAGGAAATAACTGCGGGGACATCAGTTTGGGAGATAGTTCACTCTGGGCATTTATTTTCACGACGCAGTTAGATATGACTGTGATCCATATGGTGTGCACAAAAGCTACGTATGAAAATGCCGTTTTGCTTACAATTACAGCTGAGTCTGCTCACGGATACTAGAGGTGCCTGAACCTCGACTCAGACTCACAAAAAAACGCCCAAGAGTCTCGATTTCACTCTGATGCAACGGAAATTTCGTCCACCTAGGTATCAATCCCGACTCTGTCCGGAGCCAAGCACAAATCTCACAGTTATCTGGCATTTCTGGGCATTGCTGATCGATGAATCTTTAAGGGGATCCCCCCCCCCCCCCCAATGGTGTATAGTCTGGCGTAGAAATGAACGGAAGTCGTTGCACGCACCCAGCAGACCAGGTTACGGCGTGGCACATGTTGGTGACGGCGCAACAATCTATCACAGCAGCAATCCTACCAGGTTACCCGTACCCGCAGGAGTGGGGACCGATGGGGCGACCAGGACCAGGGCCAGGAGCGATGGGAGCGGTCAGGAGCTCTGGGAGCGAGCAGAGCCTACCGCTGCAGCCAATAGGACGTCAGTGGAGATATTTAGGGTGGGGGACAGGTCTTCCGATGGGATGCATTTTCGCGATGGCGCCGATTATGATTCGACGTCATGTTCGCGCTGACGAGAGAGTGACGTGCCAGAGTGGCGTGCTTGGTGCGCCGCTTCCGCCGATACTTAACCCGAAACGTAAACTCTGTGCGTATGATGTACCTTTTTTGCGCACAGCTTTTGTATTTACGCTATTATCCGGCTTTCTGAGAGAGTGCGAGAAGTGAATGTTTCATAATGTCTTTTATATAAATTTGTTAAGATTTTGTCCTAAATTATGCAAGCTTCAGCCTCCATCGATCGCCAACGTAGGTATTATCCTCCTCTTAACACCAAAATGCATGACCTACCCCACTGGCGTTGAGTTCAACAGTGCGCTTCTTCGTGTACACCATAACGGTGTGAACTTTTCAAACCTGCGAGGACATCAAGTTGAGTGTTTTTAAACTGGAAATTGTATCCATGTAAATGTCTGCATGTATGCACACGTGTGTGCCATAGGGAATGAGCGCTGCTCATGCGGTGTGATAGGCGAGGACAGGTCCGGAGGACTGGACACCATTCTTCCCCCAATTCGCCGAGATCAAAGCCATTCGTCGTGGACAAGTCATTTAACTGGAGTTGCGATCCACCCGACAAAAGCTAGGGGGTGATCTTTAGAGCGGCAGGTAATTTGGATTGATGGATTTGTATGCCAACGGTGATACTCGGCCACACCAGCCATGACGAAAATATCGAAACATGGACTTTTCCTTCGCTCGCCTGGTCATTCAAGCTCAAACTCAAACCAACTGCCTCGATTGGCCCCTGCCTCTGCGGAGTGTCCACTCCGGAGTCCAGCGTCCAGCGCGCCTGTCCACCCACGCCGGTCCGGCCAGCTGTCGGCGGGCCGCTCCACCCTCCGTCAGTTTTTACCGGCGCCGTGCCCAGTGCTTTTTACTCGGGCACACTCGCCGGCAAAGACCGCAGTCGGCGGCGTTTTTGCACGCGCTCGTCTGTTGCGATAGGGCCGTTTTTGTGCGCCGTTTTTGCCGACGGGGGTGGCTGGGGGAGCGAGCGGCGCGCCGGCCGGCGCCGGCCGCGCCACAGTCGGCGCCGCGCCGCCACTGGAAGTGCGCGTCCCCTCCGCCGGCCGGCCGGCGGCCCCATGGCAGCCGCGCGCCAGGTATGCCGGCTCCGGTTATGAGCCACCGGCTGTACCCGGCCGAGTCGCGGCCGCCGTACCCGGCTGCCGCGCACAGCGGCGATGAGTCCGAGTCCGAGCCGACGCCCAGCGGAGTCCACGGTGAGTGCGCGAGGCGCGCGCGCGCTCGGTCGGGCCCCGGGCAGGCACTTGCCTCCGGGGTGCGCGAGCGTGGGTCACGGGACGTTTGTCGGTAGGGAAGTGTCCGGTGATGCGGTAGATGGCCTCGGCTGGCATCGCCGCCGTCTCTCCGGCGCTCGCTGTCACGCGCTCACAGCTTTCCAGACAATTTGGACCCGTTCAATGTTCACATGACCGTAAAAGGTCACGAAACCGTTCATCGTTCATCACCGTTTCAGAGAGCTGACCGCCTTAGCCGGTCAACGACCGGAACTCAGTTTCATCCGCGTATCGCATTCATGCATCTGTTGTTTGCTGGCGATGCTAGGGACGACATGCCGGCCAGGGTGCGGGACGCGGGAGGAATTCTGGCCAGGAGTGGGAATACACTCCCGAAGTACAGACTCAAACTGCTCTTGTTGGTGCAGCTGTACTGCTCAGATTGTTTTAAAACTGTTCACAAAGTTTCCTCTACATAACGTTATGAGCATGCAGAAAATACACCATTTTATGTATCGCTTCCATTGCCAGCGTCCTTGGTGTGCATAGCGTGAGAGCCACGTTCATGTTGGTTCCCTGTCGTTTTAAGAGATACTTATTCCTCTCAATTAATCACTTGTATTGAGAATGCATGTTAAAGTTATTCCTGTTGAGTAGCACTATTAAACAGCATGTATTAAGGCAGTTCCTTTAAGTAGCCGTATGCAGCCCAAAGTGTGTGGCACTCTTCGTTCTTCACGGGTTCCGACTTAGTTGAAACACATCATCAAGGAGTTAAATAGCTATCTTTGAAGATGGCATTGCAGATACAGATGAGGCAATTCCACAGCCCTTACAAAGCTATGACGATGACATTATCTGTACATGTCATGTTCGATACCCGATATTATTCGTGGGCTGAGGCCGCAAGCATGATATGGGCTAAAACGGCCGCAGCCATCGGCGTGTACTAAAACTCCAACGACCAATATTGGTTCGCATTCGTACCGAATTGTGGCATGAGTTTAGGAATGAAACGCAATTTGCCAATTACTTTATTACGATCTCTGATCTCAGTGTGTTTCGCTTTTGCTTACAACGCGAAGAAAGTTCCTGACAGGGCGTGCAATTGACATGTAGAAAGTAGAAGTAGAAAGTCTGCACATCCAGTGTCATTATCATCGTCGTGACAGCTCTGTTGAAGCTGCAGCCCGGCCAGACGCTGGGGCTCTCTCAACGCTGCCTGCTGGCGGCTGCGCGGCGGTGCCAGCTCTCCACCTCTGTTTGGCCGGGGTCATTGCCGTCGTGCGCCGCGCTCGACCCGCCGGCCTGCCCCATCCCCTACCCCTCGTCGGAAAGTGCGTGCGCGACGGTGCTGCCGCGCCACGGACGAAGCCGGCAACTGGCGCCGTCGGCTCGGCCGGATTAGTCGGTATACCGTTGAACTTCCCCGCCTAAAAACGTAATCGATGCGCTGTAAAATATGGGGCAGCGCGTGCAGCAGCCAGGTCAATGGCAGGGGCGGCGAAAAAGCGTCGTCCGGGAGGACAGAGCGCGCCGGCCGGCAGCTCACATGTGCACGTATTGATCGGGCGCCGGCGGGCACAAAGGAGCGGTGCAGTGGCCGATTGAAGTGAAGCCGCGCTCTGCGGCGGCCGGCCGACCCCGCTCCGGCGGCTCGGGCGGAGTGGGGTTGGCCGAGCGGCCGCGTCCCAGGCCGGGACAGGCAACGGTCAGAGCGCTGTCGACCTCGTGGGATTGGGGTGCGGGTCCAGGCTTGGCGGTGATCGACAGGTCCACAGGTTTTGGTTGATGAATGTGTGGCAGGCTGGCTCTGAAAAACGGAATGGGTTCCAGCAGATGAACATTAACCGTACTGTTATGAGCATGTCGGACACAATCGTGCGATAAGTAGACAGATGAGAATTACAACTTACCACAGCTGCACAGCTGTAACACCCGATGTTCAGCGCAGAAATATGTGTCGTGATAACTAGTTTTCCCTGTGCCTTAGTGACTTACCTGATCAGTTACAAATATCTTGCTAAGTTGCAAACTTGATGTTTAGATTTGATTAATTCGGAATCGATTACTCACGACGTTTAACACGCGCCCGGGTGGCCGGCTAGATACCCTTCGCTCGGGTGGGGGGGGGGCAGTTTGACCCCCTGAGATCTCGGGAACGAAGAAAGCTAGAGACAATAAATTTACAGGATGTCTTGACCTGTACGTGAACTCGCTTAGGTCAAAGTTTGAGATTCCTAGGCCATGGCCTTCAGGTCAAATAAGGTCAAACAAAGTCAAATTCCAGATTGGTCTCCAAAGTGACCCAGAACCTAGATAACTGTTTCTAAGCAAAAGATCACATGCTCATCCAAGGTCAGTGACCTTGTTTGACCTTTGAAGGTCATTGCGACAAAAATCATAGAACACCGCTCTGAGTTTTGCATTTCAATAAGCAACAAAGATTAGGTTAGACAGTATGTTACTAAAAACGAACTGTTGACCGGTGTCATTTTAGGTTAATGACCTATTCTGACCTCTAAGAGGTCCATGGAGGATAAATAATGTGGTTCCTCCTATCAATAATTCGAAATGAGCACCAGAAACTATATCATACAGCAAGCCCCAGAGTAATACAACAGGTTGGTTATGACCTTGGTCTGACCTTCATACCTGACCTTAGGTCCACGTAATTTGCTCATTCGATATTTGTGTTTCCTAAGGAAGCATCTCAGAGATGTATGGCTTCGTCAACACTCCGTTGTTGCATCAGATTGAACGATTCCCTAGAAATGACTTCTCTGAGACCATAGCCTGACTTTGACCTTCCATAGGTTAGCGACCTTACAAGATACATCTAAATTGTTGATGTTAAACGATCCGCTATTTAATTGTCTACAGCTATGCAAAATTTGGCGCGACTACGCCGCACCGTTCGGAAACCATTTGGGAAAAACCTTTGGGGGGTCAACTTGACCCCCATCCAATCGCGTGTTAAGCTAAGCAGAATTAGGAAATATGCCCCCGATGTGGGTGGGAATCGTCTTTGAGTGGATATAAAAGGAAGGGTGTTCTGGCAGATATCGCTCAGTCGGACGTTATGGGCATGCAACAAATCGGTCACGTTATATATTTCCCTTTAAGTGGTGAACGGGTCGGGTTATAACCCAGGTTAAAAGTGACAACGTACATGTACATGTGCATATGTACATATTGTAAACAATTAACATCTGTACTGACTCTATTCTGTTTGACTTCGAAGTCAAATATATCTGTCTGGTTCGAAATCGTGGTCGTTTCGAGATTACATGTCGGTAGCACAACTATTAGGACCGGGTTCATTAATAACGTATCATAAAACAAAGGTCGTTGTTCCCCACCTTCAGACTGGCCGTAAGACCCCCGCACGTTAAAACGTCATCCGAGCAGACTGGTTGAAGCGCGCCGGAATCCCAGACCGGAGGTGGCGCGCGTCGGCGCTAGGGTCGTGAGTGACCGCAGCAACAGGGCTGCGGCGGGCGACGGGCAGTGTTGATCCGTCGAGCTGCGGTGGCGAGGAGGGACCAGAGAAGGAGGGGAACCAGAGGGAGAGGGGGGCTGCAGACAGTGTCCGCTCTGTTGGTGGGAGACCGCCGAGCACTGATCAGGGTCCGAGGATAGCGGCGAGACCGTGGCCAGACCTCATCTGTTGGTCTGGTATGACAACGACCACGTCTTCCGTGCGGCCGGCGAACTCCAAATGGAGGGCGGCGCAGTCTGTTCGGTGGATGGGAAGGCCAGGCTGAAAGTGACAGGAGTCCTGTCAACAAGGCTGCTGGAAACGGAATATGAAACAAGATGGCGCTCGAATGTGGTGAATGTAATAATATCTCGACTGCAATAAGGGCATATTTCATCATCAACCTGCTGCGCTTGTCTTGCGTTTGCCCGGCACCTACAGGACAACCCAGAATGAGGTTTGCAAGTGTCGCAGGGCTAACGCGGCTCCAAGGCGGTTTACCGTATTTGTTAGGTTGACGACCGTCCATTAAAATGCTGCGTCAAAAAGTTATCGCGCTGCTTTAGTAATGGCGGTTGTGTGAATTGTAAAATAGCTAAATGTCTAGTATTGTTGATCATGATGGGATGCCGTAATTTTTACCCGTCTCCAACTTTGAAGGAAAGTTCAATCTCGCCAGATGATGAGGCCCCAATTTCGATCAGCTTCCAGTAGACCTACGAAAATGTCACCATGCATGTCGTGTATTTCAGCTAAAAAAAACACCAACAAAATATCCGTCACCTGACGATTGACGATGCCATGTTAAATGTCCTTCGTTGGTGGTATCTCAATACCCAGCAGTTATGGTGGGGAGGCAAGGATAATTCGCCTCCAGCTACTTTTCCAGGAATTATTGAGAAAAACGACCTCTTCTCTTAAAGTCCATGCTCCCACATCCTGGCTCTGGACGTTATCATCTGGCATCATAGTAGAGGCGCTGAGAGGAGAGCTGGATATAGTGTCATGCTGCAAAGTTTGCAGATTTTGTTCGGTTTCAAAGCCTATCGTTTTTTGCCTTGTTAGAATGGCAACCGCAGGCAATGTTTTAAAAGTCTGAAGTTGCAGAGCATTTTAAATCGCCCTGCAAACCTTTGTTCTGGCCACGCTGCAAAAATATATGAACCACACCTTGCCAGGATTTTACCGCATGCGGCAAGGCGTGCGATTTCAGCCCACTATCGTCCTTAAATTCCTTGGCAACTTAAGGGTGGCAGTGTCACGAGTGCCGGCACTGGAGTGCGTGCATCACGGACGTTCCTGTAATTCACCGAGCTGAATTAGGTAGCATTAAAACAGAGCCGCGTTGGTTTGGGTTGTCTGGTCTTGAGTATGCTGCCGCTATGCTGAGGGATGTCTTTTGCTGAATGCGCTATGTACAAACCTATAATCTTCTACCACGGGCCGAGGTCGAGCGCTGCCTCATTGGCTACCTTGGTTCGCCTCCAACAGGGCGACGATCTGTCACGTTATGATACCTTTTGATCCGGTTGACTCGTAGATCGTCTTGATTTTAGCATGAACACGAACGCGTTGCGAGGCCTAGTGCGCTGTGATCTCCTTTCCGGGCGAGGCTGGGGCATAGTGGAGCACGGAGATGCTTACTGCAGCGTAACGAGGATGGTCTGTCCCACTTTCGAAGGGACTGACTTACCTGTCTCGGGCAGAACTCTGTGATATGTATGTGCATAGGGTGATACCACCCAATAGCCCGGTTTATCAGTCACCTCACTGGGCGACATGGCACGATCCCGTGCCATGGGCTGAGTGAAGCCCGCTCGACCCCGTGCCACCCCCGGCGGGGATGCAGCCTCGCACGGCCATTCCGTGACCGGACCGCCCTATGTTGCAGTGACGATGACGTCACAGCCGACCAACGAGTCGGAACTACAGCTGTACCGCGTGCTACAGCACGCGAATCTGCTCAGCTACTATGACGTGTTTATCAGCCAAGGTAAGACTCGCGGTACGTAACACTTCCTCATCTCAGCGTCACCTGCTTGCGCGCCGTGAAGCTACCTTAAGAGGATTCCCGCTTTTTGCCCGGCGGGTGGCTGTCCATTTTATCCGCGCCTTCGTGCTGTTTAGATGTATGTGCATGGCCGTTGTCATATTGGCTGTCAGCGTCCTCCATCCACGCACTGGCGCGTTCCGAGTCGGTATGCAGCGTCCCGCAGTCTTCCCGACATTCCGCACCCTTCGTCACTTTTTGTCCCCCCCCCCCGCCCCCCCCCCCGTAATTCAACGAGCTCGGGATTGAACACAATCTGGGGGTGCTTTCTTTCGTCTCTGCATGTGCACAGCATATCCATTTCTTCGAAATCGTACGCATCAGCAAATAAGGTATGTGGAGATAAATCATCACCAATGGCACAGCCTACCCACGTAAGAGATCTCATCACGTTGGCGGAGCCGTGGCCCACCATGCCCCAGGCAGCGTTGGTGCACACTATCTTCCTTACGGTAGGTGAATGACGAAGCTGTAAAATCGTTATCTTCCTAATCAAATCCGAGGATGGCGACGTGCGGTCTTCAGTGATTCGCAGTGATTCACTGCAGAATGTAGGCGGTGCATTCCGTTCACAAAATCGCAGACCTGCGCTGTAGTGAGCTCCACGGCATTAGTGCTACAACGAAAACTCCTACCGACAGGAGTGCTACTACGAAAACCCCTACCGGCAGGAGTGCTACGACACTACTGCTACTGCCAATATCACGACGTTAGTGTCACTAACACGACGCTACGCGACAAAGCTTATGCTGCAAAAACTGATGCATGCCATTGTGTTGCTGCAAAGACTTAAACAGTGATCAATCTTACTGCAAACATTTAAAGAGTCATTACTTCTAATGCAAAAACCTATAAGCGGCATTATCGCTATTCGACAAAACGCTTGCTTCAAAAATATACGCTCATCATTGCTTCTGCTGCAAAAACATAGACAGCCATTGCTTCTACACTGCGCCATTTCTACTGCAGGCTCGCGCGGCATTAGTGATGCAGCAGAGACTTGATGTGATGAAGTCTTTGCTGTAGAAGAAATGACTGGTATATGTTTTTACAGCGTAAGCTATGCCGTTTGGTGCTCATGTCGTATTTGAGTTTGTACAGCAGACGTCGTGTCGCGTATAATTCAAGATTGCATTAGTCTTTACTTTTAAAGTAATGCTGAGTACAAGGTTTTGCAGGATAAGTCTTATCGAGTAGCACTCATGCTGTGTATGAGTTTTGCAGCAGAAGTAATGCCGCGTTTAAGCGGAGTATAAGTTTTTGCAGTGGGGGTAATGGTGAGTATAAGTTTTTAATCTTGTCGTGTAGCGCTCATGTTGTGTATAATTCTTTGTAGTATGAGGTATAAGTCTTTGCCATGGAAGTAATGCCCCGTGTAAGCAGTCTGTATAACGTTCGCAGAAGAAGTAATGTCCCGTGTAATTGGTGCCGCAGCACCCCTGTCAGTAGGAGTTTTCACCGTAACACCAATGTCATGCCACTACTGTTGTAAGAGTGACAGCATTGGAAATGAGTTGTTACTGGTTATACGACAAACAGGTGATAAATAATAGTTGACAAACAGATGAATGACATACTAATGCACAGACAAATACACAGACAACCTCGGGAAGCAGCGCCGAAAACTAGAAGCACTCAGCCTGTGCTTCGTCCAGGCTCGGGTATAGACGTAAACGCGTCGCGTTGCCGTGCTTTGTGTGACAGCTGCCAGTTCATGCGAACCCGTTCTTTTGCTCTGCGGTGAAGATAACTGTCATTGAAGTCGGATCTTTCTTGCTGATTATTTCCTTGAACCAAAAGACGGTTGGTCACGTTGTTTCCAATTATTCGTTGACCGGCAGTGGTGGGCTTTTTACATTTCGTTGAAGAACAGGCAGTATTGCGACTGGCGGTTGAGGTAATTCCACCACAACGTGGTTAGGTGACAATGTGGCTGGCAAACTCGCGAATATCTATTGCCTTCCATGTGAAAAAGGCAATAACCTGATGTGCTTAGCCTTGCAGGACAATCCAAGCAGCCCAAGTTGTTTTTAAGTCAAGTTATTAGCCCAGGTTGTTCAAGCACATCTGCAAGGAACATATGTGGCTAAAATACACCTCTTTGCTTTCTGTCTCGTAGGTTATTAAGCGACATAACAAAACAGTGCATTGCTTCTTTTTAACTTTGTTGAAACAGGTATGGCACTGTTGCGCTCCAAAAGTAAGGTCCGTTGGCCACGGCACAGCGCATTTATTGGTATACACCCATTACCGATGGCTCATTTTTTCTACATATTTTTCCTGGTTTTCAACGCAGCGTTCCCAGCGGGACGTTTCATGGTTGCACATGACATACTAATGCAGTGTCACTATTGGTGCCGCAGCACCCCTGTGAATAGACATATATATATATATATATATATATATATATATATATATATATATATATATGTCTATTCACCGGAGCTCTGAACGAAGCACGTGTGGTTTACTGGGATATGGCCGATTCCAGTGCAGACCGTAATGAGAAACGGTGCCCACGAAAGCGATCTTTCTTTAGAGGGAACAACCAGAAGTCACCTGGTGCAAGGCCCGCAGAGAACGACAGGTGCTTCAGCAGCTCAATGACGCTATCAGGCAGAGATTCAGTCACAACAGCGGCACGATGAGGCGAGGCGTTGTCGCGGTGAGGAACGAACCGGCCGCGTGGCTTCCCTTGACGATGCTCGGTGATGGCCAAAGGAGATAAGACACTGAGGACGGTTTCGTACATCGACAACTTTGGAAACAGGGTATGCTAATGTTATGCTCTCTTGGTCCCGAATTATGGCGTATGTCACCTTTTTGGGAAACACCTGCACTCGACTTTTTGGGAGGTGGTGAGTCTGCGTGTTTCCACTGCACCGACTGCATCTTAGTCTCTGGGGTTGAACAGCGTACACCAGCTTTCATTTGCGGTGGCAGTTGATTCCAGAAATCAATCTCCCTCCTCCTGGCATCGTCGCACACCCTCCCGTCCCAACTTGAGCCTCTCTTTCTTCCGTTCACGGGTTAGCTGCTTCGGCATTCACCTTCAGCCACTTCTGGACACCTTCGGCTGATTATGAAGGATAGGATGGACTGGCGCTTTAGTCAAACCGAGGCTCTGACCTATCTGGTTGATCATCACATAGCGACCTTTTATCATCTTCACCTCCACTTGGGTCGCATGAGCGGGGTCAGTCTGTGGCACGGATCTCCCGCAGCTTGACTCCTTCCACACGCTCTGCCCACCGTCTCTGAACTCCCACACCTGCCAACGGACATTCGACTCGGAAAAGTTGGTCGATATCTCCAAAGACCTTTAGCCTCCTTAAAAGCTGTTTGTGAATTGTTCATGCCCTCTGTAGTTTCATGAATCTCAGGACCAAATTCTGCTGTTCTTTCATGGCAGTAGCCATTTCCACGCCAACGTCGAAACGAAAACAAATTTCTGGGCGATATGGAAAATAGACATCCAATCTCGCGCCGTACGTTTCAAGCTAGGGAAGATGCGGCACTGAAATGTTGTTTTTGCAAAGAGAATATGTGGAATTTAGCTGAAAAGAGAGAATCACGCACTACATTGCTTGCTTCCTTCACAGTAGCTAAACGGACCTTGTTTTAGAATGTGTCTTTTACCTTGTACACTACAAAGTCGTCAGTGCATTGTAATACCTGTGTTTCGACAAAAGCCAGCGGTGAACATATCAAAGCGCTGCTTTTATGTAACTCTCTTTAGCTATCACCTGTTCATGAGGTCAAGTGCCCTCACGAAGCCCACTCACCGTTTCAATTACTTGGCGAATACAATTGGTCAATCAGTAGCGTAGCCAAGAACTCGTACAGAGGAGGAGACAAGTGTGATCTAGGTGATCCTTGTAGCCAATGCCCCCCCCCCCCCCTTCCCCCACACGTGACCAAACTAATATTATGACTGATATGACGATTGATTTGGAAGGTGGGTCAGGTCTCACTACTCTGTGCAGCCAGGCACGGCAGTTTTCGACTATTTCGATTTCGATTCGATGTCGACTATTTTCACTCACCGCTGTCCGTGGAGCTAATATAATATCAAGGACTGGCGTCCAACGACACTTTTATTTTCTTACGAAATGCATTGGCTTCCTTGTGTTTTGTTTCTTCTTCTCTATCACATGACAACATGCACGTCTCATGAACTAATCTGGAGAGTGACAAGGCTCATCGCGGTCTAGGTCAATCTCAGATGGACTCAAAAGATTTAAGC
>NW_023597054.1:24712886-24718284 GCF_011947565.3 Pollicipes pollicipes
AGAATCCCGCAAAAATCAGGCGCCGCGAAAGTGATGGTTGCATGATTCACAGACGGATCCCGTTTGTTGAAGGTATATAAGTTGTTGTGCGGGTTATAGAGCCTTGAAAAGCCTCGTTTTGCGGTATCCAAATTGAGCGACTCTTTGCCCGGATGCCACTAGGAAACATTGTTGACGTCCCAGGAAATGGAAACATTGACGCGTTTGTCATGTTCATGCCTGTTGCCTATTGTAAGTCGTTTTCGTTCAGATAATGATGCAATTTTGCATGAAATTGAAATAAGCGAGCAGTCCCTTTAAATCTATAGATATTAAATCTCTTCAGGTACGCATAACGAAATGTGCGATTGCTTGTGAATCGATCGGCACGTTAAAGCAGTCCGGTTCGTCCCAGGTGCGATAAATGCAACTCTGGGACTGCATACCTGGTCTTGTCCCGAACAATGCCTGTTGATTTTTGACCTGGCCGGTGGTCATAGTCATACCCCATTTTTGATAAACCGAAGCGTAACTAACGTTTGACCGACGCCAAGGGTCGGATGGTGTGACCTTTCTGTAGCCCTGACCTAGCTTGCGACTCTGCATTCACCCCTGTAGCTGGGGCGGTCAGCAGGGATGTGCCTGGTTACTAAGAGGTCTCTCGGGAATCAGCTCCCGGTTCTTGGTTCTAGAACCACGAAGAACCCAGAAGCCAGTTCAGAAGCAAACCGGGGATCGAGCAAAAACCAGGGTTAATAGCCTAACTGCCCGAAGGGAACCGGTGGGAACCAGGATTCAGCTTGATGCTAGGTCAAGAGATCGGCAAGAGCCAAGATTTGGCCTGTAATGGATTCAAGGATCCCACAATGCACCCAGGCCTAGCTTGGAATTATGCTGGAAGGTCCAGCAAAAAACCGATGTTTTAGTCTGAAATACCCCCGAATCCAGCAATGAACCAAGATATAACGTGGAATTATGCCGCGCATCCAGTGAGAACCCAGATACAATACGCAGTCCAGGAAACCAGCCAGAACAAGATCCTGCCCAAAATTCTTGTCAGGAATTACTGCTGTCCCCGCGACACAGTGATATGACGCGCGGGTGCACGACGTGAATAACAACGGACAAGTGCAGGACATCTTTTTCATTCAAACGACGCACATGCTAGGGTAGATAGTCGTACATGGAACAGGAGTTGGTGTTTATGAAGAGACAATGAGGAACAGAAACCACGGTTTGGTGCTCTGTGCGCGATTTAATGGGTACCAGAAACCAGGGTGTGATGTTTGTAAGCAGCCGATGAGAGCCAGGAATCGGGCTCTTGGCTTTGTAAGGGAACCAGTGAGAACCAGAAACCAGGGCCTGATATCTGTTGAAAGGACCAGGGGAACGAGGAAACAGTATCTTGTGTTTGTGAAGAACATTGAAAACGGAAGCCTATGTGTCTTGTGTTTTGTTGATGCACCATTGAGAACCAGAAACCAGGGTCATGTTTTTTCAATTCAAATATTAGAATCCAAAACAACCATAGGCTGGTGTTTTGCGAGAGAGCCAAGTCGAAACCTGCCCCAGGACTCTCGTTTTCTTCAAGGGTCCTGGCGAACCCGGAACAAGTCTTGTGATCCAGACAAATTTCAAATGGTCACATAGAGTATGCATGCTGTTTTCCCCAGGTGCACGACGGCCATCAATCGTCAGCAATATGAACTTTATGGTACATTCCCGATAACCTTGACTGTTCATTTGCCCTCTTGACAGCAATCTTAAATGATCACTGATCGCGCAGACCGACCAATCGTTTAGTGATAGATGAATGGATGGATGATGCACACTTGCACTAAAATCTTGCCCCCAACACGTCGTAGAACTGCATGAGTTAGCTTTTAACAGCAAATGTATCCACGATTACTACTCACCATTTTGCCTAAAATTTGTGGTCACGCATGCACGCGACCGCGGCCATATGCATTTGCAGCGCATTACTTATACCAAGCCACCATTTCCTTTCCAACACTTAAGTGCAGGCACTACGGAGCGATGACTGTTTTTGTTCGGCGTGAACAAAATGCAAACAAATCTTGCCTGGCAGTGGGGAGATCATGGGGAAGCAAGCTCTCTCCGTTCCGACCACCAGCCAGCGACAACTTCTCAGCAGTCGCTGACGTGCCTAGATCACTGGATCGGAGCACTCGGCAGTGATTGGCGGTGGTGGAACTCCGCCTCTTCAACCATCAGCTGCCAGCCTCCGTGATCCATGTCGTGGGTGATTACAGCACAACTTTCACACCAACAAATCACATTTCTGTGGTGGACCCTGCGTCCGCGTACGGCTGCGTTCCGGCCGCGTTCCAGCTGCGTTCTGACCGCGGTCCCGCGACGGTCCAGCCCAGCAGGCGGACTGGTCCAGAGCGGACGCTGGGTCAGCCCAGCACAGCACCCCACGGCGCCTCAGTTCGGCACGTGAACGCGGCCAGCGGCTCGGGCCGGGCTTAGCCCAGGCTGGACCCGCCGGCCGGTTCGCGGCCCGTTTGCGGCTATCGTCTCGCCAAACAAGCTGTTTGTGACGGGCAATAGGTTCTTTTGGTTGCGCACCCGTTCCACGTTCGCAATGTCAAAATGACCTTGTGTAGCAACTCAATTATCTCGTTTTCTTACAACCCAGTTATAACGCTATTGTCATGCGTGGCGTCAGTAACTTTTCTTGCAATATCCTCAGGCATGTTTTCGAACGCATGGACAGGTATTCGCAGCGTGACGTGCAAAATATTGCAGTGATCTAGAGGCACCTCGCATCATGTTGTTCTATGACTTCGTTCCCGGTCATAAAACCACACGGGTTTCGAAGCACCTTACATTCATGTTGTGGGAGACAGCGGCGACGGACGATACTGGATGTGCGTTTTCATTTGCATGGCCTATCTTTTGCTAGTTTGAACACTGGATATTGCAGGTAGGCCTTGGATATAAATCTGCTATGCGCGGCATAAGTGCAAGACTTTTGAGCTAGTTGATCTCGTAGCCCACAACTTAAGCTGTTCTGATCCCTAACCAACTACACGCTGCACGCATCGCACATTACCTCACACTTAGCCGACGCAGGGCTTAATTTTTGGTTCTCGGCTTCAAATTTTTTCTTTTAAATCTGTGTACAGCGCGGCGTCCCTTGATGTGTTGTCCTAGCTGAGCGTTGACCGATGGACACTGCTCTGCGAGCTCGGACCGAGCCCGGTGGACCACACACTGACTGACCCGCTCACCCGTCTTCTGACCGGTGTACACTGCTCTGCGAGCTCGGACTGAGCCCGGTGGACCACACACCGACTGACCCGCTCACCCTTCTTCTGACCGGTGGACACTGCTCTGCGAGCTCGGACCGAGCCCAGTGGACCACACACCGACTGACTCGCTCACCCTTCTTCTGACCGGTGGACACTGCTCTCCGAGCTAGGGTCGAGCCCGGTGGACCACACACCGACTGACCCGCTCACCCTTCTTCTGACCGGTGGACACTGCTCTGCGAGCTCGGACCGAGCCCAGTGGACCACACACCGACTGACCGCTCACCCTTCTTCTGACCGGTGGACACTGCTCTGCGAGCTCGGACCGAGCCCAGTGGACCACACACCGACTGACCGCTCACCCTTCTTCTGACCGGTGGACACTGCTCTCGAGCTATCGAGCTCGAGCTCGGACGAGCCAGTGGACCACACACCGACTGACTCGCTCAACCTTTTCTGACCGGTGGACACTGTTCTCCGAGCTAGGGTCGAGTCTGGTGGACCACACACCGACTTACCTACTGACTCCCTTACCCTCCTCACTCACTCTCCTCTTGACCGGTGTCGGAGCTCGTTGGTACCTCTGGACATGAACTATGGGGCTCAGAACGTCTGTGGAGCAAACTTGTCTTTCCAGATATTGTAGCAACTTGGCTCTCCCACACGGCCAGACAGCTAGACAGGCGCCCGTTATTAAGACGATGGACTACAGACACTGACCGGGTTTCGTTAGGGGCGCGCCGGATGACCGGGGGTGCGGCCGACGCCGCTGACAGTGTCCGCCCGTGCCCGCCAGGCGGCGACGATGTGCAGCAGCTGTGCGAGGCCGGCGAGGACGAATTCCTCGAGATCATGGCGCTGGTCGGCATGGCGTCCAAGCCGCTGCACGTGCGCCGACTCCAGAAGGCCCTCCAAGAGTGGGTCAGCTCACCGGGTCAGTGCAGCTCTGTGTGAAGCTGTGCATCAGCTGTGTGAAGTCGTGCGTGAGCAGTGTGAAGCTGTGTGAAGTTGTGTGTCAGCTGTATGGAGTTTTGTGTCAGCCGTGTGAAGTTGCGCGTGAGCCGTGTTAAGTTGTGTGCGAGCTGTGAGAAGCTGTGCGTGAGCCGTATGAAGTTGTGCGTGAGCTGTGTGAAGCTGTGTGAAGTTGTGCGTGAGCTGTGCGGAACTGTGCGTGAGCTGTATGAAGTTGTGCGTGAGCTGTGTCGTGTGAGCTGGGCCTCCTGTCTCAGGGACTGTGTCAGTATGTGTGGAAAGGTTGGAGGCGACCGCAGGGGGGGGGGGGGGGCATGCATGCTGGAGGCACGTAGTTGCCTGATGCAGTATGTAACGGATATTTAACAGCGATTGGTCTGGAAGGACTGTCATCATCGACAAAAGAACGAGGACAAACCGCGACTGGTTGTTGCCTTATGTGCTTAATTAAATCGCAAAAGTTAGTGATCGCTAATTATGCTGTAAAGTCTCGAAACCAAACGGTAACAGTCCAGTTCACGGACAGGTCGGTGTCTGGACCGAACCGGCCTACTCCTGGGCCAGACGAACAGTGGAACAGGTGGCACCCACGGCACAGGCGCTATGGATGCCATCAGCTGACTTCCTCGGAAACGCCCCGGCAATGGATTTTTCTCAGTGTAGGGCTGATGGGCGGACCAGACAGATGACAGACAGTGATTCTCTGGAATGCACAGCTCCTCGGCTAGGCTGCCACCAGACCAGGCTTCTAACGGCCTTGAGGGACACTGAGAGGAACAGGCACAGCGCCTGAAAACCGCTGATCCTGATAGCCATTGCACCGCGCGCCAGCTTCGTCATCTGACCAGGCACCAAAGCGGCTAGACAGCCGATTTCCAGCCAGGCGGCAGGGAGACCGGGAAGTCGCCTGGGCAGGGCTGTCACAAATCCTGAAGCGGCGACCGCGTCGTTTTTGCACCACATGCGCCATTAACGTCACGGAAGCGCTGTTTTGCCGGCGGTCGTCAGTGTCCTATTAGCTGGCTCGCAGACAGTCTGTGCGTCCCACGATGACCGGCAAATTGCAACTGGTGTCGAACAAAGACGGCCCCTGTAAAAAGATCTTAATTTGCCACTAGCGAGACCAACTGATCCATATTGCACTGCAAGGCTGCCACAGATATTCAAAC
>NW_023597054.1:24719284-24739947 GCF_011947565.3 Pollicipes pollicipes
GTCTCGAAAATCATTCGGTGCAGTTTCCAGCCCAGCCCTTTTTAGACCTAAACCCCGCTAGTTTCCAGCCACACAGCCACATTTGCACCACGTTATCTGTCATCAATGGGTGAGCCGCAACCTGCATGGAAGCCGCCGGTTTCCGAAGTGCTGGTGAAAATCTTATCGGAAATGATCGCGGAAAAAAATCTTTTCGGAAATGTGTGAAACTGCGTCACTGCCAGAATTGCTTTAGCATCGTGTCGAAATACGTCATCTTGGTGCGGTATTGTTCGAGATCCTAAGACGTTGTCTTGGGATCCCAGGATGTCACCGTGTGACGTTCTCCACTGCTGTCGCAATTGGTTTCTTGCTCTCCATCTATGTCACCGTAAGACGTTCTTGAATGGGAACAGAAGGGCAGCCGGCAGCTGTGGCGAGGCCTACCAACCGTGACCATAGTCCGCGCTGGGCTCTTCCTCAGGGGCTGCAGAAGTTCTTCGAGACGGTGATGCAGGCGCTGCTGCGACATGCTCGGCTGGACGTGGTCAAGTGTGTGCTGGTGGCCAGTCCTGGCTTTGTCAAGGACCAATTCGCCGAGTACATGTGGCAAACGGCCTTCAAGACGGATAACAAACAGCTGCTGGAGAGCAAGAGCAAATTCTTGCTGGTGCACGCTTCCTCGGGCTTCAAGCATTCGCTGAAAGGTCAGTCGGTGTTGGGTGAGACTCCTGGGTGGCAAAGTGCTGACTAAACTTGGCCGCCCCTGTGGGTAATCTGGGAAACGAACGTGGTCTCGGACGCCCTTTCAGTTGCGTTAGCGCTCAGTAAGACCATACGGGGTTTCGCTCGTTTCTTCCTGCATCACTCTTGTCTCACGGGAGTTTTTGTACCTTCGCCCTACGAGTATTATAGTTCAAGCCATATCAGCGAATTGCGTTCACAGCTCACGGTACTTACGGGATTTCTCGAATAGAATTGCGTGGCCGCTGTTGTTTCAGACCAGCATCGGGGAGAGGGGGGGGGGGAGGGGTTCGTCAAAATGGGTCATGTTTGATTCGAAGGTGAATAGCGGGCGCTTCCCCGGGATTACCGTGCATAACAGCGTAACGCGTGGTTAAAACAGTGGCCAATTCGAAATATTCTTGAAATTTAGCAAGTATTTATGTCATTACTTACGTGTTCACTTAGTTTTTGCGCTTTTTCATGAGCGCGTTTGCTCTGAACATTTACTTGGCGTTGGGCTTACAGACACTTCAGTATGAACAACATCAAAAGTCGCACTGCCTGACGCCCAACCTATTTTCATGCATACGCGATGTAAGGTGGCTTTGATATATTGCGTTGAGCATAGTCAAATCTTTCCCCGGCATCGCATTCCGTTGAAAGCATGTCTTTGTGAAACATTGTACAGGTCACTTCGCTGGTCTGTCTACCACTGACGTTACTACCCCTACCACCATGACCTACCCCACGTACCCACCCCGGTGGCATGGCTAAGGGTTTGATAAGCCACGCATTGCAGCGGAATGCTCGCGGCCTACGACATGTCACGGGGGCCTGTCGCCTGATCCGCCGACCTCCCCGCTACCTCCCCCCCCCCCCCCCCCTGGTGGTGACGGCTCGGTAAGACCGGGTGCCGTGTGATCGATCGAGTCACGTGCCGCCACGTCCAGACCGCTGAAAAATGGGCGTCCGGCAGCCTGTTGCGCCGTGGAGCCCTGGCAGTAGGCTGTGGTGCTGCCGTGCTCAGCGGCAGGGCAGAAGACTGCAGTGTTCTCGTCGCGCGCGTCCCTGGTCATGCTTGGCACGCGGTCCCTCCGTCGTGTCTCGTTAGCCCGTTAGTAATGAGATCGGGCCGCATTTGCGCAAGCGTCGGTGCATGTGCTTGTCAGCCCGGCGCTGAACTCACGGCAGCTGTTCCCGGTCGTGCTCCAGCTCTGGGCGCTGGGTTCTCCCCCAGCACCGGGGTATGTGTAACTCCTAATGCGTCTCGGTAAAGAGAACCCCGGGGCTGAGAAGATGGCGTTGGCAGCTGTACGGCCTTGAAATTTGTGGACGGAGTTTCGGCGCAGGGTGAAAACGTGGACTGGAGCTGTTAGCGCATAACACAACCGTACGAATTCCCCGCGTAAACAGCATTTAACAGTAGTGTAATGTTGTCTCTGTTTTATTTCGCCAATCATTTTTTATTTTGCTCGGGTCACTCCAAGCTTGGGGTACGTCGTGTTCCCTTTATCGGCGCAGTTTGATGTATTGCGTGGAATAAACATGCTGAAAACTGGCCTTGGGCGTGCTTGTGTATGTTACTTGAGGTCATACGGCTGCAGGCCACTATTCATCGCGGTGAATTGCTGTTTTCTGTCGCCTCAAGCTGTTCCAAAACTAGTCCGAAGCGAAAACGACCCAGCCGTGACCAGCCTTAGCTTTTGAGCACAAATATGGAAATGTAGAAGAAAGCTTGAATCCAGCGTAGAATCAGTCAATGTCCAAGGCGATTTTTAAGTCCGTTTGCACCCACGCATACATAAAGACGTGAAGTCAGATCCCGCTAAGATCCATTAGATCCTCATCCGCGTGCTGTCGGCCCGACTCAACTTTCCCGGCATTTTCAAACCCTTTGCGCAAGTGGCCGGTTGACCAGGGATAAAATTTCAGACTACTGAGCCTAGCTTTTACCACTTCCAGTTTTTGTCGGTTGATACACATGTACATTTTGTCAGATGTTCGTGGCCGATGGGCCGCCACATCCGGCCAGGGTGCTACCCTTGTTAGTGGCGACGGACGGCCCCCAGCAGCGCCGTTACCGCGCACCTTACGCTTGCGCAAGCCATAGGCAAGGCGAGACAAGGCAAGGCAAGGCAAGGCAAGGCAAGGCAAGGCAAGGCAAGGCAAGGCAAGGCAAGGCAAGGCAAGGCAAGGCAAGGCAAGGCAAGGCAAGGCAAGGCATGGCATGGCAAGGCAAGGCAAGGCAAGGCAAGGCAAGGCAAGGCAAGGGCTGATGGCCAAATGCAAGGCGCGCAAACTCACTACGACTGAAATCAAAAAATAATTTCTGTTAAGGCGATACGCCCCTTCATAGTGCACAGAATCACTCCGACCCGATCTCGAAGCCAATGCTCCCCGGCGCGGGTTGTCGGACGCCGGCACTGTGTCCATACCGTGCCCGGCGCTGCGCCGGAGCGGCGGCCCCCGTCAGCCGCCTGCCGGCTCCGGACGGGTGGATGACGGGCGGCACGGCCCGCTGCCGCGCCGGAGTGGCGGCCCCCGTCAGCCGCCTGCCGGCTCCGGACGGCTGGATGACGGGCGGCACGGTCCGCTGCCGCGCCGGAGCGGCGGCCCCCGTCAGCTGCCTGCCGGCTCCGGACGGCTGGATGACGAGCGGCACGGTCCGCTGCCGCGCCGGAGGCGGCGGGCCCCCGTCAGCCGCCTGCCGGCTCCGGACGGCTGGATGACGGGCGGCACGGTCCGTTACGGCCCCGAGCGCACGGCTCCTCGCCATTCCCGGCTCGCGGCTGAGGTGGTTGATGGTGGCTACGTGCCGCGCGGTCCCGCACGTACGTTCTGATAACCGGCGGCGTGGACAGGCGCGGACCGGGCTGGGCAGTTGTCACGTGCGTGTGAGACGGCGTCCGGGAAACTGGGGGGATTGCGCGCGGGCTCGGGATCATTGAGAAGGGCCATCGCGAGAGCCGCTGCAACTGTCATTTCGGAAGGGTTCCCCGCTTGATCTGCTCTGGCGTTCCATTTATAAAGTCGGGAAGTCGGTTTACCGAACAAAATGGCAAAACCAGGTCGCTGGTAGAACTGGCTTCCGTCCCTCCGCTCGCTGATGGTCGCTGCCAGGCCCCCACGGCACGGCCCGTTAGCGTTACTCGGCGTGGCCAGCTTGCTCGGAGTGGTAACATCCATTTATGCGTAGCGGTTTCATTTTTATTTTCGCACAGCCAGTTGTAAGGCAACAGTGGTGTTGAGCGCGGCGGCGTCCAATTTCGGTGCAGCGCTCCCGAATTCGGCGGGATTGCAGAAGTGGCACGGCTTTGGCGCAACTGCAAGGTACTTCGACGCGGTTGAACTTTGTAGCAGCCTGATAGCGTGATGCGCAGTCTTTGTAGGAGATGAAAACAAATTTGACAAACTTTAAGTAAATTCGGCACGATTAGTTTTGGCTCTACGTCGCAAAAATGCACGGTGGCACTAATGTACACCAAAGTAAGACAGCTGCGATTTATGCAGCCGTGGTAGGTATGCGTGAAAGGATCAATAATGGCGGGCAACTTTGAATCCCCCATATGGAGCGTCTCCAGGAGATCCTGGAGGAAAGAACAAAATGTTTATGGCGGACACTGAATTCCGCTGCGGCACCATGCCTGAATTACATGCCACGATCACCTTTGATCTCCTGGTTTGAGTCGATATTTCAGTCGTCTCATGATGGCGCTGTTCCACAGCAGGAGGTGTTGTGAAGCCTGGTAACTGACGAAGTGTTGCATCAGGGATTATCCAAGCCCTTTTTAGGAGGCTGCTTTCTAGACCAAATACGCTATACGTGATTTGGTAAACAAGTTTAACACTGATGCTGTTTTAAGGCAAGTAAAGTAAAAAAAAAACTGGTTATGCTCATCCATGTACTGACATCCGATCTCATAAAAGACACGATTCAATGACAAATATTGTAACCACGTTGTATACTGAGTGGTTTCTCCCAACGTTGAGAGCATTCGAGTACTTCACAAGTTTTCTACAGTTTATTTTTGTACGCAATCGCTTGGTTCGCTTGCCTTTTGACAGTCTGTAGCAAGCAATGACCAGATTAGAAGAAGTGATTCAGCCCAAACTTTACATTTATTTTTCGAGCGAGCTCATTCAAAATGTCTTCACGCTTCGCATAATGACACAATAAGCTATCAAGATCATCGTTTTTCGCCGCAACATATACGCTGTGGGTCATACATTACCTCCGTCATTGCAAGAAGTGTGCGCCAAGCCTGGGCCCCACGAAGTTTTCCAGCCCGAAAAACAGGGTGGACCGACCGGGCGGAAAAAATTGAAATTGTTGCCAGATGTGCAGAAAGCATCTAGATCTGGTAACCCGGAATTTTTAAAGCTATTAATCGCGTTTGCGAGGAAAATTGTGCACAGATAAGACAGTAGACGGATATAAGACAGATAGACAGCCTTATTCCTCGTAGAAGAAAACAGGAGAAGGGAAATATAGATGCATATATATTTCGGCAACAAGTTTTATCGAAACGATAAGCAGAAGTAACTTTAAGTTAGCAGAATTAAATAAGCGGAGTTGAATTAAATTTGCTTCTGCCGTTCGTTGAGATGAAGCCATGTTGTCGAAATATCAAAGTATCTATATCTCTATTCACCTGGTTTTTCTGCTAGGAGTAAGGTTATAATGCTGTTGTAACCGGAATTTCTTTATGGATTTCTGCACCACCTGTGCGGACATACACCGTAACGCGTGACAATACTTTTGAGCGTACCTTTCAAAAAGAAACTAAAAAAGAAGGCATCTTATTCGCAGCTATGTTTTATTAGAAATGTTGCGGGGACAGAAAGACAGTGAGAGACAGAGAGACGGGGAAACTGAGAGACAGAGACACAAATAGAGAGACAGGGAGGCAAAAATAGAGAGACGGGGAGACAGAGACACAGGGAGACAGAGGGACGGAGAGACAGGGAGAAAGAGGGAGAGAGAAAGAAAGAGAGACCGAGAGACAGAGACATTATCAGCAAGTCTGCACACTCAACACATACCTGCCTCATCTTACAGCCCGTTTCCTTGGTCACACTTTCACACGAATCGCACGCTTCACAGTGAATGCCCGTCCCATTCCGGGCCCTGCGCCAGCACGGCCCGGTCAAAAGTTGAACTGGAGTCAACTTCCCTGCTGGCCCCGTCGGATCCTTGCCGGGCGGTGGGAGAAGCCGGCCGACCGTCGGCGATCAAGTCCTCCCCGGTTCCCACCGCCAGAGTTATTCCGGCCCGGTATCCCAGGCGAGGCATACCGGTTTCCCGGGCGGGAAAATTCGGTTGGAACCGGGCTGCGCTTAGAGACGGGCAGATTTTAGCCACGTGGACTAACTGTATTTCCATCGCGCGTTTGATAATGCTTGAATGACTTCCGCATTGCTTGAGGACTGAGCAGATACCAGCATTGCCACAAAGCGGAACTTGCTTGGGGTAGGGCCGAAGAGTGAAACGCTCTATTTGTATGCTGCTCCGCCACCTTTGACCGCGTTAGTTCTGAACGTGACACACCATTTCTTGAATGTGCGCCACCACGCCGCATACGGATGGCAACATGTGAAGACTCGTCTGTTCCGGCCAGTGACGACTGTGACCGTACTCGAGGCGCGGGCTGTACGTCCGTCGGCTGTTACAGCCCTGCGGTCTGTCAGGAGTTTGTACGGGACCATACTCGAGGCGCGGGCTGTACGTCCGTCGGCTGTTACAGCCCTGCGGTCTGCCAGGAGTTTGCACAGAGCGGGACGTGGAAGGTGATCGGGGAGTCACCAGATGTGAGGTGGGAGGTGATGGGGAGTGACTGGGATGCTAGGTAGGGGACGATAGGGGAGTGCCAGGGAGATGATGGGGAAGTCACTGGGATGTGAGGTGGGAGGTGGTGGGGGAGTGGCGGAGACGTGAAGCGGGAGATGATAAGGGAGTGACCGGGATGTTAGGTGTGAGGTGATGGGGAAGTCACTGGGATGTGAGGTGGGAGGTGATGGGGGAGTGACCGGGATGTGAGGCGGGAGATGATAAGGGAGTGTCCGGGATGTGAGGTGGGAAGTGATGCAGAAATGAACGGAATTTGAGGTTGTAGGTGATGGGGGAGAGAGAAGACCTTTTCCCAGACCGATCGCAGGCGGTAAGATGTTTCTGGACTCTAAATGAAGAGTTGCGATCTGCCCCCCCCCCCCCCCCCCCCCCCAATGAGATGGTGGCCTGCCCCCGGGCCGGAACTGGGAAGATGGGGCGGGAGATGAAGACGTGAAGTTCTGAAAACAACGGGCCTACCTGCCGGCTTGAGCTGAGGGCATGGCAGGCTGTCGCATCGAGTGAAGTGTTGGGAGGCCGGTTCCTGGCCTGGAGATGGGGGAACGAAGACCTGTGCTTAACGTTACACTCCGCTGCCAGGGGGATTCTGTTGGAAACGTCAGGGATGCGCATGACCGGAACAGACCATCTGTCCTGTACTCGGCTGGCGCCGCCGCCAGTCTATCGGTCCGCTGTGGTCGCCAGCCGTCCGCCGGCCAGCTGTGGTCGCCAGCTGTCTGCCAGTCCGCTGTGGCCGCCAGCTGTCTTCCGGTCCGCTCTGGTCGCCAGCCGTCTACCGATCTGCTGTAGTCGCCAGCCGTCTGCCGGTGCACTGTGGTCACCAGCCGTCTGCCAGTCCGCTGTAGCCGACAGCCTTCTGTTAGTCCGCTATAGTCGCCAGCCGTCTGCCAGTCCGCTGTGGTCTGCCAGTCCGCTGTGGTCGCCAGTTGTCTTCCGGTCCGCTGTGGTCGCCAGCCGTCTACCGGTCTGCTGCAGTCGCCAGCCGTCTGCCGATCCGCTGTGGTCGCCAGCCGTTTGCCGGTCCGCTGTGGTCGCCAGTCGTTTGCCGGTCCGTTGTGGTCGCCAGCTGTCTGCCAGTCCGCTGTGGTCGCCAGCCGTCTGCCGGCCCGCTGTGGCCTGCCAGTCTGCTGTGGTCGCCAGCCGTCTGCCAGTCCGCTGTGGTCGCCAGCCGTCTGCCGGTCCGCTGTGGTCTGCCAGTCTGCTGTGGTCGCCAGCCGTCTGCCAGTCCGCTGCGGTCGCCAGCCGTGCTCGCCGGCGCATCTGACCGGCACCGAGACGGCCGGCCGGCCCCTCTCAGCATAGCTTCACATGCCTGCTGCCCGCCGTCGACCCCAGGTCAATCGACGCGTGTGCGCGGCCGAGTTCATGGCCGCCCATGGTGCCGCCTGTTTCTGCCGGTCGGCGCGGCCCCAGCGTCGGGCGGGACGAATGGCGGCCGAAACAGGCTATCGACCATTGATCGAACGGTGTAGTAGCATTGTTGTAGCTGAATCGGCCGCCCCTCCCTGCGCGAGGTGGCCTTTCACCGACGTATGTGTAAGTGAGTGATGTGTGCTGGAATGGCACGGTGCTGAATGCCAGGTGTCTGGCTAAATCATGTTGCCATGCGCCAATGCCGTCTGTAATCTAAGTTACGCTAAGGCTGTGTTAGCAACACATAGTCCTGCTCACGCCTAGCCTGTTACGTGCTCCATTGGTCGTCCACAACGCCTGCTAGTCAATCTAGTCCTATTAGTTACTGACCCGGTTATCCAGGAGCTATCCGCCTCTTTATGGTCAGAGATATGTGTGGATCTCACTGGTGGGCCTAGCTCCGTAATGCTTCGACATTATTGTAAGACGTATCTAGGATGATTGAATACCATTCGCAAGGATTAGACATAGATCCCGCATCGTGGAAGGTATCTCATCCAATTTGGCAGAAGATTCTTGATTCCAAAAGAATCGCTAAGGGAATAAAAATTTGTAGGATCCCAGGAAGGCGTGGAATTTGATTTGGATATGATACAAACTTTTGCCTCATTTGGGCCATTTTATCCCTGCCCAAAATCAGACAGTTATCACTCCTATCCAAGTCAACTTGTGAGCTAATTTTTCAAAGTTGACCTGTAATAGGAAACTATGTGGATGGAACACGAATGCATTATCGGTGTAACAGGTAGTGTTTTTCGCAATGATCGCCGAAGCGGAGCCCACGAGTCAAACCAAGTCAATATATTCACGAATGGCTCCGACAAGTGGCTTAATATTTCATCACAGTCGCATCGCAGTTCATATGCTGCAAAAGTAGAATAAAAAGCTACACCAAACAAAAAAGCACCGATGACACAAGTGGTAAAAAAACAGTCAAATACAAAACACCTTACGTTATAGTGTTACTCAGCACCACTGAGTTCGCCAATAAATTCACACATTTTCCCGTAGCTATTGGTGACTGGTGGCAGGTACTCCCAGAACGAGACTGCACTGAAAGCTACTCGATTTTAGCAGACGCAAATGCTGTATTTTGTTCCGTAAAGCAGCTTACGCACACTGGATCAGCTTTGGTTTAGGTCTCGTCATTTTGCACTGATGGACCCGGCTTTGGCTTCGTTGTTATTAAGCTCGAAGCCGCTGACCTGGGCTTCGGTTTTGAGTGTGCAAATTTAAAGTTACTGGCTTCTTTTTTTGCTTTGGGTTTTAAAAACACGAGGCCACTGGCTTTGGCTTCGACTTTACGGCTTCAAACTTTTAAGTCACCGATTTAGCTTCGACTCCGGCTTCATGTCATTATCTTGCCTTTGAATTCGGCTTTAATGCTGGACGCCTGACTTCATACCCATCCCTGGTCCGTGCATATATCTGTAGTTAAGTTTATTCCAATCACACTCTTGATGGTGTGATTCGAATCACACCCTTAAATGGATCGATGATGTAACGTTGATTCTGGTGCCCTTGAAACATGCGTCCGAAGCGGGACACAAAAACCGTTCGTTGCACATTGACGGCTTATTTAGTTGCATTATTTCATATCTGGACCGTATGGACTCCGCCGTCAAGCATACCTACATTTGCAGTAGGGCCACGTAGGGACAATGACAGTCCTTTAGCCACTAACCGCTGGTAGCTGCACGACAGGTGCGCTCGCTTAGTTAATGAGAGCTGAGAATTGAGATACGCACGATGCGAGTAAATTCGAATACATCCATATATTATTGTGAGCCCTCGAATCCTAGAAACGAGGACTTGAACCCGGAAAATCAGGATCCGAATTCTAAACACCACACCAAGTCCTGGGATTAATTGTGTATATAAGTATTCACCGCTGAAGCATTGCTGTCGAGATGGGGTTCCAACACGATTCCTGTGCCGCGGAGGTCTTATCACGTTATGACGACCTTCGTATGACTGTTGCGGTGTCATCATAAGTCCAGGAATGCAAAAAAGACAATGCTCTCATTTTCTGCATCTGTTGAGCTGAAAAGCCTCTTTTTGTGATGGCGATTTTTGTCCTCGCCCGAGGACAGTGAGGAAGAAAAGCTCTCTTACTAGGCTGTGCTCCGAAGTATACAGTTCCCACCACCGTGTGACGTTCCAGGTATGTGCCAACATAATCAAGCTTCCTGTGCCGATACTTCCCCAAGACGTAAGCCCGTTAGGTCGATATGCCCTACCTGAGTGGTAGCCATTATGCTGATCGCCAAACCATCAGGCGGCTTATTATGTATGCTTTCCATAATTATGTTATTGAGGGGGTAAACAATGGTCACGAAAACCATAGATTAACGCAGGGTATCCGTTTAGGGTTTTCCCTAAGCTCGCAACTATACCATATAACTAAGCTCGCAAGGCAAATGATAGTTGCTCTTTTTGTGTCTAAACATATAGCAGAGCAGGCTGGTGACTCGATCGCCGTCATCGCTACGCCGGACATCGGTCGACACGAGCCGTGACCCGTTTCGTAACGCTCTCGTGACGTGCGGGTCCGCAGGCTGAGACGGTCCCAACGTCAACTCTCCGGATGTTTTGGAGCGGCGCCAGTCCGGACAATCATGCTTTTGACGGACCTTTGCCTTTGTTACCACTTATGTTGTCATGTGTCAGCGACAGCTAGCTCTTGTGTTATGTTGATTGGGGCTTTCGGGTGCGCCGACTTCTAGGCATTTGGCGCCCAAGCGGCAGGCAGCTCAGTTCTATAGAAGTGCCGTGACGTTTTACTCAAGGCATTGCCATCAAGCTGTTTGATTAGCAAGAGGTTGGTGCAACATTACAGTATAATCGGAATGTCCACTCCAATCCGAGTAATCTCCCGATGATAAAATATTCGGGTCGCGAAAAAGCTGAAGAGTATTTCGCCAATCCAGGGTCACAACGCGTCACCTTTTGATGAAAGAGATGTGGGACAATGGCACGTGCATCCACGTGGGTCCAAGTATGCGATCGTTTATCATCTCTTAACTGCAAGCCATGTATCCACCAGCTTGGAGAATCTCCAAGGACCGAGATCAGATCTCAGCAACCCGGAACAGTTTTGAGTTGAAGCCTACTGGATGGGGAATGCAGTGCCCGTGAATATTAAGCGGGCTCGTCCCGCTTGGACGCATGGTGACACTAGCGATCACCTGGCGACGGCGGATGTCGCATTTTCCACCACCGCCGTCAACTGCTGTGGCCTAAACTGAGGGGCCTAAGCTGAGAGAGCTGCGTGGTCCTGTTAATCGCGGCCGGTCCCGCGCTGTAAAGGGCGTCGCACTGGCTGCGGTATCAGAAGCTGTTACGAACTGGATTCTCTTCAGGACGTCAAATTGAGGAGCACAACTGGAGACACGAGCCGGCACTGCTGCGAGCGGACATCGGTACTCAATGTAGCTGGGCAGTTGGTGTGCATTTGCTCACCAGCTTTTCACCGCGCGACATTCACAACTTCTGTCACGTTAGAAAGCTCCAACGATGAAACTTAGCAATTCCTGAAGTTCTGATGTGCTATGACTTATGTCCTGACCTGGCGTTGCAGAGATAGCGAACTGCCGGGCCTTGGGCTGCCGGGCCGGTCGCTTTCTCGCCTCTACTCGGCTTTGTATGAGTGCGATTGGATCCGGCCGGGGAATGACACGTGATGTATTGGGGCTGTGTTGCGACGTGACATGTGATCGGACCTGACCTGACCCGATGCTGCAGGAATGCCACAGAACCCGGCTGTTACGTGACATGTTCCAGAGGTGTCGCAAGAACCCGACCTGACCTGATGTGTAACCTGACCTGGTGTTCCAGAGGTGCTGCGGGACCGCGCTGTGACCTGACCTCATGCTCCAGAGGTGCCGCAGGACCCCGACCTAACGCGAGGCCTGGTGTTCCAGAGGTGCTGCAGGACCCGGCCGTGATGGCACGCCTCAGTGACACCAAGGCGGCGGGAGAGGTGAAGGCGCTCGAGACGTTCTACCGCACGCTGCAGGATGACCCGAGCAAGGCCTACTACGGCTACAAGCACGTCGAGCGCGCCAACGAGGCGCAGGCCATCGAAACCCTGCTCTGTTCTGACAAGCTGTTCCGGTGAGTGCGGCGCCCCGCCGCGCTCTGTGGGAGGGGGGGGGGGGGGGGGGGGGGGGAGTCTGGTGCACTGCAGCGTCGGCCTCTCAGGTGCTGGAGCGTTTGGGAGGCGTGTGCTCTCCTAATCTGTCCAGGAGGTGTCAGGAGTCCTGTTGGCTGCTTGAGCCGTGCTCAGCAGGGGCGACACTAGCATGTGTCGCCTTGGGCTGGACTTCCATATGTGACGTCATAATGTGTATTGATCCATAAAACAGCTGTTGACATCATTGCAAAGTGTCTGCGCGCTCAGTCCTTTTTGTATGAAGCTTACCTATTTGAAGTAACCAAAAGTTGCGTGAGTTGTCCAGGTTCCGTACTCTTTTGCGGGTTTTAGTGGGTGAGCGTCAAGCCGGAGTATGTTATAAAAACCTTCTTTTATGAATGTTCCCACAACTTCCTACCTTAAATTGTATAAGAAAGTTGCGTCTTGACCCCCTGACATAAAATAATCATGTTATTTCAGTTACATTTCAAGTCTGAGAAAGTCAGTCTCAGCTGTTGACAGCATCAGCTCATTTCAAGTCAAATATGGCCGCCACCACGAATGCGATGAGCAGTCAGTTACTGAGCAGGCGTTTGGAAGGACCTAGCCCAGCCTGACGTAGTGAGCCTGTTCAGCAAAATAGTCTGTGGGTGACCTCGCGCATCAACGCCTGCAAACCCCACCCATATGATTAGTCTGTGCGTGGGACTAAGCGTGCTTATGCTGGGTGGTGACGTTGATGCTTCACCTCATCACCTTCACTAGGATTTCCACTAGCAGGAAAGACACGTGAGAGTGAGGTGAAACGTCTGCGTCACCAGGACGTCGAGAGGGGTTTGGCCTAATCCTCATTTTATCTCTCCTAGAACGAGCTAGCAATTTTGCTTCGATCAGATAGTCACCCAGCCCCACAGATTCCCGAACACTCGAGGCGCTGCAACTTTTGCGCCTTGTTTTCGGCCGTAACGTCGTGGACTAAATCGCTGTCGCGATGAAAACATCGCTATCTGGCGCCGCCTCCCATTGACCTCGCGCTAAGGCCGAAACTTCGCGATGGGGCGGGCGCCGCCACACGGCGGCTGGAGGCCGGGCGTGGCCTGGCGGCGGAGCGCTCGGTCAGGACCGGGGTCGGGGCTGGTGCAGCTGGGGTCTGCATCCGAGGCTCAAGAGGGGCGGCGGCGGTCAGACGTGGGATCGTGAGGGCCCGGGAGGGTCTCGGTCCGGGTCTCCCGCCGGACCGCGCAGCCGAAGACGCGGTCTGGGTGTCACGAGACCGGCTGTACTTTGTAGTAGGCGCACATCGGAACTCGGACCAGACGAACGGCCCGCTGATCTCTGATCCGAGGCGCCTGGCCCGGCTTTCCCAACACACACACAACTTTTCTCTCTCTTTCAAACGGAGCACTGAGTACAGTGTGACGTGTGTCAAAACATCGCAACCCGGGTACTTGAAAGGCAACATGTAAATTGATCGTTCTTGTGAAGCTTCGTCACACTTCTATATAGCGTCGCGTGTATATAAATATATACACACATTATATATATATATATATATATATATATATATGTATATATATATATATATATATATATATATATATATATATATTCACGCGTATATGTGTTGTCGGTATAGACCGGTGGCTTCGTTTTCATTGCCTGGTGCCAGGACCGAAATGTGGCCGTTGAAACGGCGGTGCGGGTTGTCGACAACGGTCGACAAGCCCCCGCTCCGGTCTGGTTTTGCTGAACGTAACTACGAGCAGCCTGGCGCCTGGCCGCTGACCGTCTTTGAAAGAGGGTAGCTAGCGGGTTTGCCACACTCCCTCGCTTCTCGAGCCAGCGAGGGATTCTCCCCACTTATGACGTTGATCTCGGACGTAATTGATTCGTTTATCAACCGGATCGAAATTGATTCGTTGATTGCGTTCCGGCATGGCGCGGCTATCGTCACCGCTTTGCTGCATATTTTACAGCCTTCAGAAGAGCTGTAGTCTGAGCACCGGTTTGGGTTTTGATCACAACTGAAACGTTAGCATTAGCTTCAGCCTGTAGGTCACATGGTTCGCAAGGGTCGGAATTGTTTTACGATCGCCGGAGGACGTTGCCTTCCCTGAACGACACACTCGTTCCGTGTCTGCACCACCAGGCACGAGCCTAACAGGTCGATGGTGTATTCAGAGGCACTATCAGAAGACGCGCGAAGGTCAGTGGGGAAATCAGTAGACTTTGGAGCAGAATTGCCGGAAACCAGAGACGAGAGGAAACCAGCGGGGATGGCGGAAGAGGCAAGTGGGAGGCCGGCGGGGATGGCGGAAGAGGGCAAGTGGGAGCCGGCGGGGACGGCGGAAGAGGGCAAGTGGGAGCCGGCGGGATGGCGGAAGAGGCAAGTGGGAGCCGGCGGGGATGGCGGAAGGAGCAAGTGAGAGCCGGCGGGGACGGCTGCAGGATCACAAGTGCAGATTTCATCCGGTTTGCCGATCCAGTCCGACGGCGGGACATTGTCAACGGTCATGTTTGAATGCCAAAGGTAAAGCCAAAAGAGTTGCACGTGCCTCTCTTACTTCTTTCGCCCTGTGTTCCCTCCCCCCTTCACACGAGGCTCAGTAATCGGGAACCGTACGATGCATTTTTAAGACAATCAGAAAAAGCAAACGGCGAGACAGCTCTTGAGCTGAAGCTCAGCAAGAGTACGGCAATGACAGCGTCTTCTCACACACACACGCGACGTTGTCCCTGATAAGCGCGCTCACGCGACGCGTTTTCTCGTTTCTTCGTTTTGGCTTGGTTTGGTAGGCAAGAGAGCCCTTTCGGTCAGTAAGAGCCGTTTCAGGGCTATGATATTAAAGAGAACGGTAAGCAGGGGGTGCGTCCATCGTGGCAGTCCTCCGCCGCCGGGCCTCGCCCTTGCGCAGGGGCCCGTCCTCGGGTGTGGGCGTCCGGCCGGGCGGGGCTCCCGCCGACACGGCTAAGAGGCCGGCTCGCAGCTGACGGCCGCAGCGTGCCCCGGTGAGGCGGCACGCTGCCAGGGGTTGGGAGAAGAGATCAGTAAGGAGGAAGGACGGGGTGTTCTGCGGTGTATCGGCCCTCTAGGATGCATATGTTGGTAGACAGGTATCAAGAAGAATCGTTCGTGAAAAGGCTAGCAAAACTTACTGACGTCGATCTTGTCTCTGCTCAGCCAGAGTGTGCCCGAATTGGCTCAGTCATAATGCATCATTTGGTAACTGAAAAGAAATGAGAGACGGTGATATGACAGAAAGTTTGACTTGCAATAGCATCTGGAGGCTTTGGGATGTAAATGCATCTATTGGCGATATTTGCGGGGGTCGCACCATTCGCTGCGGGCGGCGGGGGTCGTGGGAGCTTCTCACATGATTTAGACGTGTTTGAACGGGCACCTTAATGTGATGTTGGATTGTCTAGGATTGCGTGGTTCAAGTGGTAGTGAGCTGCTGCTGCTGCGCAGTGCAAGTGTTAACTTAAGTCCTCAAATTCGAATGAAATAATTCAAAGTCAAACAAGATTCTGGAACGGGAGATGTTTATGGGGGCACGTAATGTAGGTACGAAACGTGTGTGTTTTATTTAACCGAGGGCACTTCAACAATTTTATTTTTCGTAACTTTGTACAAGTTAAACACGGGCACATCTGTCACTTTGCAGACATTTCGCAATGTGGATAGCGGTACTCTCGATAACAGTGACATGGGGAATAGATGTCAATACAAGAACACTATAAATCACGGGAAATGGACATACAAGGACAATCAAGACATGCAAAATAGTAGGTAAATACTAAGGTCCATATAGAGTAAAGTTGTGTTGTCGCCCCTTATAAGAGTGAGCTCACTGATATTTTATTGGAAGGCTTCAGATCGTGAATTGAAATCTGGTTCTCCTTTTAAATTTTCTTTGCACATGACCGAGCAACAATATGTTCCCCTGTAATCGCATGTCAGGAGAGCACCTAAAATATTCGGGCAGTTCTGTCACTCCCCAACCTGTTTACCGGAAGTGATTGACACACATCGGATAAGCCTGTTTCTCATATAGCTGTATGTGACACCCATAACGGGTATCACACACACACCACACCACACACACACACACGCACGCACACCACGCACTCACGCACACGCCGCACTCACGCACTCACTCACGCCACCACTCACGCACGCACACACACCACACGCCACACACTCACGACTCACGCACTCACGCACTCACGCACTCACGCACGCACGCACGCCCTCACGCACTACGCACTCACTCACGCACGCACGTATATAATATATATATATATATATATATATATATATATATATATATATATATATATATATATTTCATGCCTTTTATATATAAAGCTTACTGAAGCTACACATATACCTTTGTATGTATAGCTTCAGCTTTTCGATAGCTTATCCGTAGCTTTCGATCGCGGGCCGGCCGTGCGCCGACTGGTCCCCGGTGCCGCACACACCAGGCGAGCCGACCCAACCCAGGCCTGACCTGTCTGGGTCAGGCTCCCGGCGGCCGCAGATGTGGCTGGATTAACCCGCCTCCTCGACCCGGCCGGTGCTTCAGAATTACGTTACCGGCTGGCCAATCAGACTGCTGACCCGACCGCGGCGGCCGTGGCGGCTGGCCGGGCTGTCACCACATAAGTGCTGCAGTAAAAAATCCTCCCGACACCGGCGCGGCAGCATCAGTTATGTGCGTTGTTATTTCTACCGCAAACACTTGTACATACTTATACGCGACATCACTTCTACAGCAAACACTTATACCACAAAACATACTCTTGAAAAATTTGTACATGACAAAATTTATGCTTCAAAATGTTATGCTTCAAAATGCACATCATCTGCCATACTGAAGTACTTACATCTACTGCAAAAACTGATGCTGTCTTTACTTACACGCTACATTACTTCTACTGCAAAAAATCATACACGACATAAATGCTACACGACGAACGTTATGCTGCAAAAAAGTTACGTTTATCATTACTTATATAACAAAGACTTCCCAGCCTTCACTGATGCGTCTCATTACTTGTGCTGTAAAAACACCTACACGACATGAGTAGTACACGGCAAAACTTACGCCGCAAAAACGCATACTGGTCATTACTTTTTTCAGAAAGAACAACCACAAGTCTGTTGTAGCACTTTGTCGCGTAGAGGTATATGCAGCAGAAGTAATGCCGTGTGCAAGCAATAGCTCTATAGATTGTTGCACTAGAAGTATCAACGGGCCAGTAGAAGTATCAACGGGCCAGTAGAAGTATCAACGGGCCGGCAGTTTTTAGTCTAAGTATTTGCAGTAGAAGTTAACCCGTTCCCAGGCTATGACTGTATATATTTTTGCAGTAGAAGTATGACGAGTAGAAGTATGGGTTTTGTAATGTAGATGTAATGTCGCGTATGTTCTTTCAGTCGAAGTAATTCGCATGAGTTACGACTGTAGAAGTGTTCGCAGTAGAAGCAATGATGAGTAAGTTTTTGCAGTATAAGTTTTTGTGGCATAGCACTGATGTCGTCCATAATTATTGGCAGTAGAAGTAACATCGAAGCACTCCTGCCGGTAGGAGTTTTTATTGTACTACTAATGCCGTGGAACGACCGGCCGGGCCGCCCGCGTCGTCGCCGCATCTCCCCTGGGGGGACGGACGCGGTGGGTCTCCGTGACCTGGTCGTGCTACTCCGCTATATACTGCGCCGATATATTCTGGGACCGAGCTGTGTGGCATTTGCGTGTCCTCCGCGCGCAGTGCGATGGACGGCTGGTCAGGGGTCTCAGTGCTGCCCGGAGTGACCATCCCGCCCGCCAACTGACGGTGGAACTCCCGAGAACGCTCTCTGTGGGCCACTCGAGTTGTCTTGACGTTGCTCGGCGACGGCCTGAGTCGAACGGGAGTGTAGCATTCTTTGAAGCTAAACTGGCAGCGAGCTGGGTTTCAAGATGCAGTAGTTCGTAGAAGATGCGTACTCTAGTGAGCTATCCAATTTCGTGTATCCGAATGCTGGGGGCTCGGGGACCAGTTTAAAGGTTGTAAAATTGTTGCTGTGCGTGCTGGAGTATCACCGTGAAGTACCTTAATAACACGCGCCCGGGTGGCCGGCTGGATATCCTGCGCTCGGGTGGGAGGTCAATTTGACCTCCTCCGCTAAGATCTCAGGAACTAAGAGAGGTGGAGACACCAAATTCTTAGGGTGTGCTGACCTGTACGTGAACTCGCTTGGGTCAAAGTTTGAGTTTCATAGGTCATGACCTTCGGGTCAAATAAGGCCAAACAAAGTCAAACCTCGGGCTGGTTTCCAAAGTACCCCCAGAGCCTAAATAAGTGTTAAGCCCTAAGCAGAGAGTCGCATGCTTTTTCAAGGTCAGTGGCCTTGTTTGACTTTTCGAAGGTCACGGTGACCAAAATCATACAAGACTGCCTTGAGTTTTGCATTTGAATAAGCGACAAACATTACGTTAGGAGTATGTTCGTAAGTACAGAATGTTGACTTGAGTCAGCTTAGGTCATTGACCTTTCATGACCTTTAAGAATTACATGGAAGATGTGTAATGCGGTTCCTGTTATCAATAAATTCGAAATGAGAACCTGAGTATGCGCTACGCAGCTAGTCTGGAGTAATAAGGAAGCTTTCAGAGATGTATGGCTTCGTTCGAACATTCCGTTATCGCATCAGATTGAATGATTCCCTACAAATTGGCGTCGCTGAATCCACAGCCTGACTTTCACCTGCCGTAGGTCAGTGACCTACGTAAAGACACAATGTATTTAAACAAGGTTGACGTGAAGGAAATCATGTTTGCTTACTCACAGTTATAAAGAGGCTATCCCGTGTCCCAATTTTAACAGAATCGTTAAAAAATACAGTCGGAACTTGTGCGCAACAACGTTGAATTCCGCGCATCCCGCGTCTGTCGCTCCGCGCAGTTCGCATTCCGTCTCTGCGCCAGCGCGCGTGTGGCCAGTGCTCTCCGAGTCGGCGCCCAGCCCGGTCGGCGGCCGCGGTGCGCCGGACTCGCCGCAGCGCGTCACTCCGTGCCGGCTCTATATCGGGCAGCGGGCGCCGCCAATCCCAGGAGCCGGTAACGAGCGCGGCGCGCGCGAGACGCCGGCCTCCGGCGGCGGCCCGCCGACGTCAGGCTGTTTCGCCAGGCGCACCGCCGCAGGTGATGCCCACGCCCGGAAACGTGTGGGTTGTCGGATGACCGCTGGCACGTGCTGCTAACTGGGCGACTGACCACCACCGAACACATGCCTAGGAGCCTCTAAAAGTCTAGCCAGCTCTCTGTGGTTTTGTACGCCGTACATCATCGATTGATGGATCGATACATACATACATACATGCATACACGCACACATACATACGTACGTATATACATACATACATACATACGTATATACATACATACATACATACATACATACACATACATACATACATACATACATACATACATACATACATACATACATACATACATACATACATACATACATACATACATACATACATACATACATACATACATACGTACGTACGTACGTACGTACGTAATACATACGTAACGTACGTAAAATTGTGAGCCAGAACTGGAGCGTCACATGCAGATGAAGGCTTTCGTATTGGGAGAGATCAGGCTTTGTTAGAAAATATTGACAGCGAGGCAATCTTGCTCTGTCGCTGGTGGTGCTACACTCAAAGTCTCCGGGCTTTGCTGTGCTGGTTTCTTCTTGCATTTGGATGGAGGCCGCTTACATAGTGATAACATCACTGGCCCACAGCTTTGCCAATTAAGTTCGTTTTTTACTTTTGGTTTGAGCCAGCGACTGCCAAGCCTTCTATGGAAAGTGCGCTAGAAGTTACATCGCCGCAAAAGTGCGATATAACGTCACAGTTATGCCGTTTAACAGAAGGTAGCACCAGCGTAACGCGATAATCGAGTTTTTCTCAGCTTATGTATTCGAAGTTCGAGTTTATTTTGGCGAAGGCTTATGAATTACCCAGACATGTCTCTTTTTAGAGATTTATGTATTCCTGATCTGTCTTTTTCAAATGCTTTATGATGCGCTTTTTGGTGACCATGGCAAACGATTTTGAAAAAAACGCAACTGTTTTGAGCGATGCGGGTCACGGCAGAATGCGAGCCAGTGTAGTTCTTGATAGAAAAAAGGAAGATCTTCAACTGGTTTTTCGGGATTCCGAGTTAAGAGTGCTTATGCTGAGTTATTGACGTTCAGTATGACAGGAAGTACTTGAACGACGTTGTAGTTCAAGCATCGGTGATAATGACAGCACTCGGTGTTTTAAGTTGGGCTTGCGATTACCAGTGATAACTCTCGATAACTCCTGGTAACTGAACAGAAAAAACTGAGGTCCTAAGCCAGTGTAGTTTTCATGGCTCTGTTTTGCTTTGTTAAAGCCGCGTCGAATGATATTCGAGAGCGCTTAAAAGGTGACGTCACTGGTAATCATAAGTTGGGCTTATGATTACCAGTGATAACTCTCGATAACTCCTGGTAACTGAACAGAAAAAA
>NW_023597054.1:24740901-24776560 GCF_011947565.3 Pollicipes pollicipes
AGGCAAGGCAAGGCAAGGCAAGGCAAGGCAAGGGCTGATGGCCAAATGCAAGGCGCGCAAACTCACTACGACTGAAATCAAAAAATAATTTCTGTTAAGGCGATACGCCCCTTCATAGTGCACAGAATCACTCCGACCCGATCTCGAAGCCAATGCTCCCCGGCGCGGGTTGTCGGACGCCGGCACTGTGTCCATACCGTGCCCGGCGCTGCGCCGGAGCGGCGGCCCCCGTCAGCCGCCTGCCGGCTCCGGACGGGTGGATGACGGGCGGCACGGCCCGCTGCCGCGCCGGAGTGGCGGCCCCCGTCAGCCGCCTGCCGGCTCCGGACGGCTGGATGACGGGCGGCACGGTCCGCTGCCGCGCCGGAGCGGCGGCCCCCGTCAGCCGCCTGCCGGCTCCGGACGGCTGGATGACGGCGGCACGGTCCGCTGCCGCGCCGGAGCGGCGGCCCCCGTCAGCCGCATGCCGGCTCCGGACGGCTGGACGCACGGGCGGCACGGTCCGTTACGGCCCCGAGCGCACGGCTCCTCCGCATTCCCCGGCTCGCGGATGAGGTGGTTGATGGTGGCCACGTGCCGCGCGGTCCCGCACGTACGTTCTGATAACCGGCGGCGTGGACAGGCGCGGACCGGGCTGGGCAGTTGTCACGTGCGTGTGAGACGGCGTCCGGGAAACTGGGGGGATTGCCGCGCGGGCTCGGGGATCATTGAGAAGGGCCATCGCGAGAGCCGCTGCAACTGTCATTTCGGAAGGGTTCCCCGCTTTGATCTGCTCTGGCGTTCCATTTATAAAGTCGGGAAAGTCGGTTTACCGAACAAAATGGCAAAACCAGGTCGCTGGCAGAACTGGCTTCCGTCCCTCCGCTCGCTGATGGTCGCTGCCAGGCCCCCACGGCACGGCCCGTTAGCGTTACTCGGCGTGGCCAGCTTGCTCGGAGTGGTAACATCCATTTATGCGTAACGGTTTCATTTTTATTTTCGCACAGCCAGTTGTAAGGCAACAGTGGTGTTGAGCGCGGCGGCGTCCAATTTCGGTGCAGCGCTCCCGAATTCGGCGGGATTGCAGAAGTGGCACGGCTTTGGCGCAACTGCAAGGTACTTCGACGCGGTTGAACTTTGTAGCAGCCTGATAGCGTGATGCGCAGTCTTTGTAGGAAATGAAAACAAATTTGACAAACTGTAAGTAAATTCGGCACGATTAGTTTTGGCTCTACGTCGCAAAAATGCACGGTGGCACTAATGTACACCAAAGTAAGACAGCTGCGATTTATGCAGCCGTGGTAGGTATGCGTGAAAGGATCAATAATGGCGGGCAACTTTGAATCCCCCATATGGAGCGTCTCCAGGAGATCCTGGAGGAAAGAACAAAATGTTTATGGCGGACACTGAATTCCGCTGCGGCACCATGCCTGAATTACATGCCACGATCACCTTTGATCTCCTGGTTTGAGTCGATATTTCAGTCGTCTCATGATGGCGCTGTTCCACAGCAGGAGGTGTTGTGAAGCCTGGTAACTGACGAAGTGTTGCATCAGGGATTATCCAAGCCCTTCTTAGGAGGCTGCTTTCTAGACCAAATACGCTATACGTGATTTGGTAAACAAGTTTAACACTGATGCTGTTTTAAGGCAAGTAAAGTAAAAAAAAAAACTGGTGATGCTCATCCATGTATTGACATCCGATCTCATAAAAGACACGATTCAATGACAAATATTGTAACCACGTTGTATACTGAGTGGTTTCTCCGAACGTTGAGAGCATTCGAGTACTTTACAAGTTTTGTACAGTTTATTTTTGTACGCAATCGCTTGGTTCGCTTGCCTTTTGACAGTCTGTAGCAAGCAATGACCAGATTAGAAGAAGTGATTCAGCCCAAACTTTACATTTATTTTTCGAGCGAGCTCATTCAAAATGCCTTCACGCTTCGCATAATGACACAATAAGCTATCAAGATCATCGTTTTTCGCCGCAACATATACGCTGTGGGTCATACATTACCTCCGTCATTGCAAGAAGTGTGCGCCAAGCCTGGGCCCCACGAAGTTTTCCAGCCCGAAAAACAGGGTGGACCGACCGGGCGGAAAAAAATTGAAATTGTTGCCAGATGTGCAGAAAGTATCTAGATCTGGTAACCCGGAATTTTTAAAGCTATTAATCGCGTTTGCGAGGAAAATTGTGCACAGATAAGACAGTAGACGGATATAAGACAGATAGACAGCCTTATTCCTCGTAGAAGAAAACAGGAGAAGGGAAATATAGATGCATATATATTTCGGCAACATGTTTTTATCGAAACGATAAGCAGAAGTAACTTTAAGTTAGTCAGAATTAAATAAGCGGAGCTGAATTTAAATTTGCTTCTGCCGTTCGTTGAGATGAAGCCATGTTGTCGAAATATCAAAGTATCTATATCTCTATTCACCTGGTTTTTCTGCCAGGAGTAAGGTTATTAATGCTGTTGTAACCGGAATTTCTTTATGGATTTCTGCACCACCTGTGCGGACATACACCGTAACGCGTGACAATACTTTTGAGCGTACCTTTCAAAAAGAAACTAAAAAAGAAGGCATCTTATTCGCAGCTGTTTTATTAGAAATGTTGCGGGGACAGAAAGACAGTGAGAGACAGAGAGACAGGGAAACTGAGAGACAGAGACACAAATAGAGAGACAGGGAGGCAAAAATAGAGAGACGGGGAGACAGAGACACAGGGAGACAGAGAGACGGGGAGACAGGGAGAAAGAGGGAGAGAGAAAGAAAGAGAGACCGAGAGACAGAGACATTATCAGCAAGTCTGCACACTCAACACATACCTGCCTCATCTTACAGCCCGTTTCCTTGGTCACACTTTCACACGAATCGCACGCTTCACAGTGAATGCCCGTCCCATTCCGGGCCCTTCGCCAGCACGGTCCGGTCAAAAGTTGAACTGGAGTCAACTTCCCTGCCGGCCCCGTCGGATCCTTGCCGGGCGGTGGGAGAAGCCGGCCGACCGTCGGCGATCAAGTCCTCCCCGGTTCCCACCGCCAGAGTTATTCCGGCCCGGTATCCCAGGCGAGGCATACCGGTTTCCCGGGCGGGAAAATTCGGTTGGAACCGGGCTTTGCTTAGAGACGGGCAGATTTTAGCCACGTGGACTAACTGTATTTCCATCGCGCGTTTGATAATGCTTGAATGACTTCCGCATTGCTTGAGGACTGAGTAGATACCAGCATTGCCACAAAGCGGAACTTGCTTGGGGTAGGGCCGAAGAGTGAAACGCTTTATTTATATGCTGCTCCGCCACCTTTGACCGCGTTAGTTCTGAACGTGACACACCATTTCTTGAATGTGCGCCATCACGCCGCATACGGATGGCAACATGTGAAGACTCGTCTGTTCCGGCCAGTGACGACTGTGACCGTACTCGAGGCGCGGGCTGTACGTCCGTCGGCTGTTACAGCCCTGCGGTCTGTCAGGAGTTTGTACGGGACCGTACTCGAGGCGCGGGCTGTACGTCCGTCGGCTGTTACAGCCCTGCGGTCTGTCAGGAGTTTGTACGGGACCATACTCGAGGCGCGGGCTGTACGTCCGTCGGCTGTTACAGCCCTGCGGTCTGCCAGGAGTTTGCACAGAGCGGGACGTGGAAGGTGATCGGGGAGTCACCAGATGTGAGGTGGGAGGTGATGGGGAGTGACTGGGATGCTAGGTAGGGGACGATAGGGGAGTGCCAGGGAGATGATGGGGGAGTCACCGGATGTGAGGTGGGAAGTGGTGGGGGAGTGGCGGAGACGTGAGGCGGGAGATGATAAGGGAGTGACCGGGATGTTAGGTGTGCGATGATGGGGAAGTCACTGGGATGTGAGGTGGGAGGTGGTGGGGGAGTGGCGGAGACGTGAAGCGGGAGATGATAAGGGAGTGATCGGGATGTTAGGTGTGAGGTGATGGGGAAGTCACTGGGATGTGAGGTGGGAGGTGATGGGGGAGTGACCGGGATGTGAGGCGGGAGATGATAAGGGAGTGTCTGGGATGTGAGGTAGGAAGTGATGCAGAAATGAACGGAATTTGAGGTTGTAGGTGATGGGGGAGAGAGAAGACCTTTTCCCAGACCGATCGCAGGCGGTAAGATGTTTCTGGACTCTAAATGAAGAGTTGCGATCTGCCCCCCCCCCCCCCCCCAATGAGATGGTGGCCTGCCCCCGGGCCGGAACTGGGAAGATGGGGCGGGAGATGAAGACGTGAAGTTCCGAAAACAACGGGCCTACCTGCCGGCTTGAGCTGAGCCGGCTTGAGCATGGCAGGCTGTCGCATCGAGTGAAGTGTTGGGAGGCCGGTTCCTGGCCTGGAGATGGGGGAACGAAGACCTGTGCTTAACGTTACACTCCGCTGCCAGGGGGATTCTGTTGGAAACGTCAGGGATGCGCATGACCGGAACAGACCATCTGTCCTGTACTCGGCTGGCGCCGCCGCCAGTCTATCGGTCCGCTGTGGTCGCCAGCCGCCTGCCTGGTCGCCAGCCGTCCGCCGGCCAGCTGTGGTCGCCAGCTGTCTGCCAGTCCGCTGTGGCCGCCAGCTGTCTTCCGGTCCGCTCTGGTCGCCAGCCGTCTACCGATCTGCTGTGGTCGCCAGCCGTCTGCCGGTGCACTGTGGTCATCAGCCGTCTGCCAGTCCGCTGTAGTCGACAGCTGTCTGTTAGTCCGCTATAGTCGCCAGCCGTCTGCCAGTCCGCTGTGGTCTGCCAGTCCGCTGTGGTCGCCAGCTGTCTTCCGGTCCGCTGTGGTCGCCAGCCGTCTACCGGTCTGCCGCAGTCGCCAGCCGTCTGCCGGTCCGCTGTGGTCGCCAGCCGTTTGCCGGTCCGCTGTGGTCGCCAGTCGTTTGCCGGTCCGTTGTGGTCGCCAGCTGCCTGCCAGTCCGCTGTGGTCGCCAGCCGTCTGCCGGCCCGCTGTGGCCTGCCAGTCTGCTGTGGTCGCCAGCCGTCTGCCAGTCCGCTGCGGTCGCCAGCCGTGCTCGCCGGCGCATCTGACCGGCACCGAGACGGCCGGCCGGCCCCTCTCAGCATAGCTTCACATGCCTGCTGCCCGCCGTCGACCCCAGGTCAATCGACGCGTGTGCGCGGCCGAGTTCATGGCCGCCCATGGTGCCGCCTGTTTCTGCCGGTCGGCGCGGCCCCGGCGTCGGGCGGGGCGAATGGCGGCCGAAACAGGCTATCGACCATTGATCGAACGGTGTAGTAGCATTGTTGTAGCTGAATCGGCCGCCCCTCCCTGCGCGAGGTGGCCTTTCACCGACGTATGTGTAAGTGAGTGATGTGTGCTGGAATGGCACGGTGCTGAATGCCAGGTGTCTGGCTAAATCATGTTGCCATGCGCCAATGCCGTTTGTAATCTAAGTTACGCTAAGGCTGTGTTAGCAACACATAGTCCTGCTCACGCCTAGCCTGTTACGTGCTCCATTGGTCGTCCACAACGCCTGCTAGTCAATCTAGTCCTATTAGTTACTGACCCGGTTATCCAGGAGCTATCCGCCTCTTTATGGTCAGAGATATGTGTAAATCTCACTGGCGGGCCTAGCTCCGTAATGCTTCGACATTATTGTAAGACGTATCCAGGATGATTGAATGCCATTCGCAAGGATTAGACATAGATCCCGCATCGTGGAAGGTATCTCATCCAATTTGGCAGAAGATTCTTGATTCCAAAAGAATCGCTAAGGGAATAAAAATTTGTAGGATCCCAGTAAGGCGTGGAATTTGATTTGGATATGATACAAACTTTTGCCTCATTTGGGCCATTTTATCCCTGCCCAAAATCAGACAGTTATCACTCCTATCCAAGTCAACTTGTGAGCTAATTTTTCAAAGTTGACCTGTAATAGGAAACTATGTGGATGGAACACGAATGCATTATCGGTGTAACAGGTAGTGTTTTTCGCAATGATCGCCGAAGCGGAGCCCACGAGTCAAACCAAGTCAATATATTTACGAATGGCTCCGACAAGTGGCTTAATATTTCATCACAGTCGCATCGCAGTTCATATGCTGCAAAAGTAGAATAAAAAGCTACACCAAACAAAAAAGCACCGATGACACAAATGGTAAAAAAACAGTCAAATACAAAACACCTTACGTTATAGTGTTACTCAGCACCACTGAGTTCGCTAATAAATTCACACATTTTCCCGTAGCTATTGGTGACTGGTGGTAGGTACTCCCAGAACGAGACTGCACTGAAAGCTACTCGATTTTAGCAGACGCAGATGCTGTATTTTGTTCCGTAAAGCAGCTTACGTACACTGGATCAGCTTTGGTTTAGGTCTCGTCATTTTGCACTGATGGACCCGGCTTTGGCTTCGTTGTTATTAAGCTCGAAGCCGCTGACCTGGGCTTCGGTTTTGAGTGTGCAAATTTAAAGTTACTGGCTTCTTTTTTTGCTTTGGGTTTTAAAAACACGAGGGCCACTGGCTTTGGCTTCGACTTTACGGCTCCAAACTTTTAAGTCACCGATTTAGCTTCGACTCCGGCTTCATGTCATTATCTTGCCTTTGAATTCGGTTTAATGCTGGACGCCTGACTTCATACCCATCCCTGGTCCGTACATATATCTGTAGTTAAGTTTATTCCAATCACACTCTTGATGGTGTGATTCGAATCACACCCTTAAATGGATCGATGATGTAACGTTGATTCTGGTGCCCTTGAAACATGCGTCCGAAGCGGGACACAAAAACCGTTCGTTGCACATTGACGGCTTATTTAGTTGCATTATTTCATATCCGGACCGTATGGACTCCGCCGTCAAGCATACCTACATTTGCAGTAGGGCCACGTAGGGACCATGACAGTCCTTTAGCCACTAACCGCTGGTAGCTGCACGACAGGTGCTCTCGCTTAGTTAATGAGAGCTGAGAATTGAGATACGCACGATTCGAGTAAATTCGAATACATCCATATATTATTGTGAGCCCTCGAATCCTAGAAACGAGGACTTGAACCCGGAAAATCAGGATCCGAATTCTAAACACCACACCAAGTCCTGGGATCGATTGTGTATATAAGTATTCGCCGCTGAAGCATTGCTGTCGAGATGGGGTTCCAACACGATTCCTGTGCCGCGGAGGTCTTATCACGTTATGACGACCTTCGTATGACTGTTGCGGTGTCATCATAAGTCCAGGAATGCAAAAAAGACAATGCTCTCATTTTCTGCATCTGTTGAGCTGAAAAGCCTCTTTTTGTGATGGCGATTTTTGTCCTCGCCCGAGGACAGTGAGGTAGAAAAGCTCTCTTACTAGGCTGTGCTCCGAAGTATACAGTTCCTACCACCGTGTGACGTTCCAGGTATGTGCCAACATAATCAAGCTTCCTGTGCCGATACTTCCCCAAGACGTAAGCCCGTTAGGTCGATATGCCCTACCTGAGTGGTAGCCATTATGCTGATCGCCAAACCATCAGGCGGCTTATTATGCATGCTTTCCATAATTATGTTCTTGAGGGGGTAAACAATGGTCACGAAAACCATAGATTAACGCAGGGTATCCGTTTAGGGTTTTCCCTAAGCTCGCAACTATACCATATAACTAAGCTCGCAAGGCAAATGATAGTTGCTCTTTTTGTGTCTAAACATATAGCAGAGCAGGCTGGTGACTCGGTCGCCGCCATCGCTATGCCGGACATCGGTCGACACGAGCCGTGACCCGTTTCGTAACGCTCTCGTGACGTGCGGGTCCGCAGGCTGAGACGGTCCCAACGTCAACTCTCCGGATGTTTTGGAGCGGCGTCAGTCCGAACAATCATGCTTTTGACGGACCTTTGCCTTTGTTACCACTTATGTTGTCATGTGTCAGCGACAGCTAGCTCTTGTGTTATGTTGATTGGGGCTTTCGGGCGCGCCGACTTCTAGTCATTTGGCGCCCAAGCGGCAGGCAGCTCAGTTCTATAGAAGTGCCGTGACGTTTTGCTCAAGGCATTGCCATCAAGCTGTTTGATTAGCAAGAGGTTGGTGCAACATTACAGTGTAATCGGAATGTCCACTCCAATCCGAGTAATCTCCCGAAGATAAAATATTCGGGTCGCGAAAAAGCTGAAGAGTATTTCGCCAATCCAGGGTCACAACGCGTCACCTTTTGATGAAAGAGATGTGGGACAAGGGCACGTGCATCCACGTGGGTCCAAGTATGCGATCGTTTATCATCTCTTAACTGCAAGCCATGTATCCACCAGCTTGGAGAATCTCCAAGGACCGAGATCAGATCTCAGCAACCCGGAACAGTTTTGAGTTGAAGCCTACTGGATGGGGAATGCAGTGCCCGTGAATATTAAGTGGGCTCGTCCCGCTTGGACGCATGGTGACACTAGCGATCACCTGGCGACGGCGGATGTCGCATTTTCCACCACCGCCGTCAACTGCTGTGGCCTAAACTGAGGGGCCTAAGCTGAGAGAGCTGCGTGGTCCTGTTAATCGCGGCCGGTCCCGCGCTGCAAAGGGCGTCGCACTGGCTGCGGTATCAGAAGCTGTTACGAACTGGATTCTCTTCAGGACGTCAAATTGAGGAGCACAACTGGAGACACGAGCCGGCACTGCTGCGAGCGGACATCGGTACTCAATGTAGCTGGGCAGTTGGTGTGCATTTGCTCACCAGCTTTTCACCGCGCGACATTCACAACTTCTGTCACGTTAGAAAGCTCCAACGATGAAACTTAGCAATTCCTGAAGTTCTGATGTGCTATGACTTATGTCCTGACCTGGCGTTGCAGAGATAGCGAACTGCCCGGCCTTGGGCTGCCGGGCCGGTCGCTTTCTCGCCTCTACTCGGCTTTGTATGAGTGCGATTGGATCCGGCCGGGGAATGACACGTGATGTATTGGGGCTGTGTTGCGACGTGACATGTGATCGGACCTGACCTGACCCGATGCTGCAGGAATGCCACAGAACCCGGCTGTTACGTGACATGTTCCAGAGGTGTCGCAAGAACCCGACCTGACCTGATGTGTAACCTGACCTGGTGTTCCAGAGGTGCTGCGGGACCGCGCTGTGACCTGACCTCATGCTCCAGAGGTGCCGCAGGACCCCGACCTAACGCGAGGCCTGGTGTTCCAGAGGTGCTGCAGGACCCGGCCGTGATGGCACGCCTCAGTGACACCAAGGCGGCGGGAGAGGTGAAGGCGCTCGAGACGTTCTACCGCACGCTGCAGGATGACCCGAGCAAGGCCTACTACGGCTACAAGCACGTCGAGCGCGCCAACGAGGCGCAGGCCATCGAAACCCTGCTCTGTTCTGACAAGCTGTTCCGGTGAGTGCGGCGCCCCGCCGCGCTCTGTGGGAGGGGGGGGGGGGGGGGGGGAGTCTGGTGCACTGCAGCGTCGGCCTCTCAGGTGCTGGAGCGTTTGGGAGGCGTGTGCTCTCCTAATCTGTCCAGGAGGTGTCAGGAGTCCTGTTGGCTGCTTGAGCCGTGCTCAGCAGGGGCGACACTAGCATGTGTCGCCTTGGGCTGGACTTCCATATGTGACGTCATAATGTGTATTGATCCATAAAACAGCTGTTGACATCATTGCAAAGTGTCTGCGCGCTCAGTCCTTTTTGTATGAAGCTTACCTATTTGAAGTAACCAAAAGTTGCGTGAGTTGTCCAGGTTCCGTACTCTTTTGCGGGTTTTAGTGGGTGAGCGTCAAGCCGGAGTATGTTATAAAAACCTTCTTTTATGAATGTTCCCACAACTTCCTACCTTAAATTGTATAAGAAAGTTGCGTCTTGACCCCCTGACATAAAATAATCATGTTATTTCAGTTACATTTCAAGTCTGAGAAAGTCAGTCTCAGCTGTTGACAGCATCAGCTCATTTCAAGTCAAATATGGCCGCCACCACGAATGCGATGAGCAGTCAGTTACTGAGCAGGCGTTTGGAAGGACCTAGCCCAGCCTGACGTAGTGAGCCTGTTCAGCAAAATAGTCTGTGGGTGACCTCGCGCATCAACGCCTGCAAACCCCACCCATATGATTAGTCTGTGCGTGGGACTAAGCGTGCTTATGCTGGGTGGTGACGTTGATGCTTCACCTCATCACCTTCACTAGGATTTCCACTAGCAGGAAAGACACGTGAGAGTGAGGTGAAACGTCTGCGTCACCAGAACGTCGAGAGGGGTTTGGCCTAATCCTCATTTTATCTCTCCTAGAACGAGCTAGCAATTTTGCTTCGATCAGATGGTCACCCAGCCCCACAGATTCCCGAACACTCGAGGCGCTGCAACTTTTGCGCCTTGTTTTCGGCCGTAACGTCGTGGACTAAATCGCTGTCGCGATGAAAACATCGCTATCTGGCGCCGCCTCCCATTGGCCCCGCGCTAAGGCCGAAACTTCGCAATGGGGCGGGCGCCGCCGCACGGCGGCTGGAGGCCGGGCGTGGCCTGGCGGCGGAGCGCTCGGTCAGGGCCGGGGTCGGGGCTGGTGCAGCTGGGGTCTGCGTCCGAGGCTCAAGAGGGGCGGCGGCGGTCAGACGTGGGATCGTGAGGGCCCGGGAGGGTCTCGGCCCGGGTCTCCCGCCGGACCGCGCAGCCGAAGACGCGGTCTGAGTGTCACGAGACCGGCTGTACTTACTTTGTAGTAGGCGCACATCGGAACTCGGACCAGACGAACGGCCCGCTGATCGCTGATTCGAGGCGCCTGGCCCGGCTTTCCCAATACACACAACTTTTCTCTCTCTTTCAAACGGAGCACTGAGTACAGTGTGACGTGTGTCAAAACATCGCAACCCAGGTACTTGAAAGGCAACATGTAAATTGATCGTTCTTGTGAAGCTTCGTCACACTTCTATATAGCGTCGCGTGTATATAAATATATACACACACACACATATATATATATATATATATATATATATATATATATATATATATGATATGTGTATGAGTATGATATAAACATTATATATATATATATATATATATATATATATATATATATTCACGCGTATATGTGTTGTCGGTATAGACCGGTGGCTTCGTTTTCATTGCCTGGTGCCGGGACAGAAATGTGGTCGTTGAAACGGCGGTGCGGGTTGTCGACAACGGTCGACAAGTCCCCGCTCCGGTCTAGTTTTGTTGAACGTAACCACGAGCAGCCTGGCGCCTGGCCGCTGACCGTCTTTGAAAGAGGGTAGCTAGCGGGTTTGCCACACTCCCTCGCTTCTCGAGCCAGCGAGGGATTCTCCCCACTTATGACGTTGATCTCGGACGTAATTGATTCGTTTATCAACCGGATCGAAATTGATTCGTTGATTGCGTTCCGGCATGGCGCGGCCATCGTCACCGCTTTGCTGCATATTTTACAGCCTTCAGAAGAGCTGTAGTCTGAGCATCGGTCTGGGTTTTGATCACAACTGAAACGTTAGCATTAGCTTCAGCCTGTAGGTCACATGGTTCGCAAGGGTCGGAATTGTTTTACGATCGCCGGAGGACGTTGCCTTCCCTGAACGACACACTCGTTCCGTGTCTGCACCACCAGGCACGAGGCTAACAGGTCGATGGTGTATTCAGAGGCACTATCAGAAGACGCGCGAAGGTCAGTGGGGAAATCAGTAGACTTTGGAGCAGAATTGCCGGAAACCAGAGACGAGAGGAAACCAGCGGGGATGGCGGAAGAGGCAAGTGGGAGCCGGCGGGGATGGCGGAAGAGGCAAGTGGGAGCCGGCGGGGACGGCGGAAGAGGCAAGTGAGAGCCGGCGGGGATGGCGGAAGAGGCAAGTGGGAGGCCGGCGGGGATGGCGGAAGAGGCCGGCGGGGATGGCGGAAGAGGCAAGTGGGAGCCGGCGGGGATGGCGGAAGAGGCAAGTGAGAGCCGGCGGGGATGGCGGAAGAGGCAAGTGAGAGCCGGCGGGGATGGCGGAAGAGGCAAGTGAGAGCCGGCGGGGACGGCGGAAGAGGCAAGTGGGAGCCGGCGGGGATGGCGGAAGAGGCAAGTGGGAGCCGGCGGGGATGGCGGAAGGAGCAAGTGAGAGCCGGCGGGGACGGCTGCAGGATCACAAGTGCAGATTTCATCCGGTTTTCCGATCCAGTCCGACGGCGGGACATTGTCAACGGTCATGTTTGAATGCCAAAGGTAAAGCCAAAAGAGTTGCACGTGCCTCTCTTACTTCTTTCGCCCTGCGTTCCCTCCCCCTTCACACGAGGCTCAGTAATCGGGAACCGTACGATGCATTTTTAAGACAATCAGAAAAAGCAAACGGCGAGACAGCTCTTTAGCTGAAGCTCGGCAAGAGTACGGCAATGACAGCGTCTTCTCACATACACACGCGACGTTGTCCCTGATAAGCGCGCTCACTCGACGCGTTTTCTTCGTTTTGGCTTGGTTTGGTAGGGCAGAGAGCCCTTTCGGTCAGTAAGAGCCATTTCAGGGCTATGATATTAAAGAGAACGGTAAGCAGGGGGTGCGGCGGAGGACGTCCATCGTGGCAGTCCTCCGCCGCCGGGCCTCGCCCTGCGCAGGGGCCCGTCCTCGGGGTGTGGGCGTCCGGCCGGGCGGGGCTCCCGCCGACACGGCTAAGAGGCCGGCTCGCAGCTGACGGCCGCAGCGTGCCCCGGTGAGGCGGCACGCTGCCAGGGGTTGGGGGAAGAGATCAGTAAGGAGGAAGGACGGGTGTGTTCTGCGGTGTATCGGCCCTCTAGGATGCATATGTTGGTAGACAGGTATCAAGAAGAATCGTTCGTGAAAAGGCTAGCAAACTTACTGACGTCGAGTCTTGTCTCTGCTCAGCCAGATGTGCCCGAATTGGCTCAGTCATAATGCATCCATTTGATAACTGAAAAGAAATGAGAGACGGTGATATGACAGAAAGTTTCACTTGCAATAGCATCTGGAGGCTTTGGGATGTAAATGCATCTATTGGCGATATTTGCGGGGTCGCACCATTCGCTGCGGCGGCGGGGTCGTGGAGCTTCTCACATGATTAGACGTGTTTGACGGGCACCTTAATGTGATGTTGGATTGTCTAGGATTGCGTGGTTCAATTGTAGTGAGCTGCTGCTGCTGCGCAGTGCAGTGTTAACTTAAGTCTCAAATTCGAATGAAATAATTCAAAGTCAAACAAGATTCTGGAACGGGGGATGTCTATGGGGGCACGTATTGTAGGTACGAAACGTGTGTGTTTTATTTAACCGAGGCACTTCAACAATTTTATTTTTCGTAACTTTGTACAAGTTAAACACGAGCACATCTGTCACTTGCAGACATTTCGCACATTGTGGATAGCGGTACTCTCGATAACAGTGACATGGGGAATAGATGTCAATACAAGAACACTATAAATCACGGGAAATGGACATACAAGGACAATCAAGGACATGCAAAATAGTGGGTAAATACTAAGGTCCATATAGAGTAAGTTTTGTTGTCGCCCCTTATAAGAGTGAGCTACTGATATTTTATGGAAGGCCTCAGATCGTGAATGGAAATCGTTTCCTTTTAAATTTTCTTTGCACATGACCGAGCACAATATTTTCCCCTGTAATCGCATGTCAGGAAGATCACCTAAAATATGCGGGCAGTTCTGTCACTCCCCAACCTGTTTACCGGAAGTGATTGACACACATCGGATAAGCCTGTTTCTCATATAGCTGTATGTGACACCCATAACGGGTATCACACACACACACACACACACACACACACACACACACACACACACACACACACACACACACACACACACGCACGCACGCACGCACCACGCACCACGCACGCACGCACGCACGCACGCACGCACGCACGCACGCACGCACGCACGCACGCACGCACGCACGCACGCACGCACGCACGCACGCACGCACGTATATATATAATATATATATATATATATATATATATATATATATATGTCATGCCTTTTATATATAAAGCTTACTGAAGCTACACATATACCTTTGTATGTATAGCTTCAGCTTTTCGATAGCTTATCCGTAGCTTTCGATCGCGGGCCGGCCGTGCGCCGACTGGTCCCCGGTGCCGCACACACCAGGCGAGCCGACCCAACCCAGGCCTGACCTGTCTGGGTCAGGCTCCCGGCGGCCGCAGATGTGGCTGGATTAACCCGCCTCCTCGACCCGGCCGGTGCTTCAGAATTACGTTACCGGCTGGCCAATCAGACTGCTGACCCGACCGCGGCGGCCGTGGCGGCTGGCCGGGCTGTCACCACATAAGTGCTGCAGTAAAAAATCCTCCCGACACCGGCGCGGCAGCATCAGTTATGCACGTTATTATTTATACCGCAAATACTTGTACATACTTATACGCGACATCACTTCTACAGCAAACACTTATACCACAAAACATACTCTTGAAAAATTTGTACATGTCAAAATTTATGCTTCAAAATGTTATGCTTCAAAATGCACATCATCTGCTATACTGAAGTACTTACATCTACTGCAAAAACTGATGCTGTCTTTACTTACACGCTACATTACTTCTACTGCAAAAGATCATACACGACACAAATGCTACACGACGAACGTTATGCTGCAAAAAGTTACGTTTATCATTACTTATAGAACAAAGACTTCCCAGCCTTCACTGATGCGTCTCATTACTTGTGCTGTAAAAACACCTACACGACATGAGTAGTACACGGCAAAACTTACGCCGCAAAAACGCATACTGGTCATTACTTTTTTCAGAAAGAACAACCACAAGTCTGTTGTAGCACTTTGTCGCGTAGAAGTATATGCAGCAGAAGTAATGCCGTGTGCAAGCAATAGCTCTATAGATTTTTGCAGTAGAAGTATCAACGGGCCAGTAGAAGTATCAACGGGCCGGCAGTTTTTAGTCTAAGTATTTGCAGTAGAAGTTCACTCGTTCCCAGGCTATGACTGCATATATTTTTGCAGTAGAAGTATGACGAGTAGAAGTATGGGTTTTGTAATGTAGATGTAATGTCGCGTATGTTCTTTCAGTCGAAGTAATTCGTATGAGTTAGGACTGTAGAAGTGTTCGCAGTAGAAGCAATGGTGAGAGTTTTTGCAGTATAAGTTTTTGTGGCATAGCACTGATGTCGTCCGTAATTATTGGCAGTAGAAGTAACATCGAAGCACTCCTGCCGGTAGGAGTTTTTGTTGTACTACTAATGCCGTGGAACGACCGGCCGGGCCGCCCGCGTCGTCGCCGCATCTCCCCTGGGGGGACGGACGCGGTGGGTCTCCGTGACCTGGTCGTGCTACTGCGCTATATACTGCGCCGATATATTCTGGGACCGAGCTGTGTGGCATTTGCGTGTCCTCTGCGCGCAGTGCGATGGACGGCTGGTCAGGGGTCTCAGTGCTGCCCGGAGTGACCATCCCGCCCGCCAACTGACGGTGGAACTCCCGAGAACGCTCTCTGTGGGCCACTCGAGTTCTCTTGACGTTGCTCGGCGACGGCCTGAGTCGAACGGGAGTGTAGCATTCTTTGAAGCTAAACTGGCAGCGAGCTGGGTTTCAAGATGCAGTAGTTCGTAGAAGATGCGTACTCTAGTGAGCTATCCAATTTCGTGTGTCCGAATGCTGGGGGCTCGGGGACCAGTTTAAAGGTTGTAAAATTGTTGCTATGCGTGCTGGAGTATCACCGTGAAGTACCTTAATAACACGCGCCCGGGTGGCCGGCTGGATATCCTGCGCTCGGGTGGGAGGTCAATTTGACCTCCGCTAAGATCTCAGGAACTAAGAGAGGTGGAGACACCAAATTCTTAGGGTGTGCTGACCTGTACGTGAACTCGCTTGGGTCAAAGTTTGAGTTTCATAGGTCATGACCTTCGGGTCAAATAAGGCCAAACAAAGTCAAACCTCGGGCTGGTTTCCAAAGTACCCCCAGAGCCTAAATAAGTGTTAAGCCCTAAGCAGAGAGTCGCATGCTTTTTCAAGGTCAGTGGCCTTGTTTGACTGTTCGAAGGTCACGGTGACCAAAATCATACAAGACTGCCTTGAGTTTTGCATTTGAATAAGCGACAAACATTACGTTAGGAGTATGTTCGTAAGTACAGAATGTTGACTTGAGTCAGCTTAGGTCATTGACCTTTCATGACCTTTAAGAATTACATGGAAGATGTGTAATGCGGTTCCTGTTATCAATAAATTCGAAATGAGAACCTGAGTATGCGCTACACAGCTAGTCTGGAGTAACTAGGAAGCTTTCAGAGATGTATGGCTTCGTTCGAACATTCCGTTATCGCATCAGATTGAATGATTCCCTACAAATTGGCGTCGCTGAATCCATAGCCTGACTTTCACCTGCCGTAGGTCAGTGACCTACGTAAAGACACAATGTATTTAAACAAGGTTGACGTGAAGGAAATCATGTTTGCTTACTCACAGTTATAAAGAGGCTATCCCGTGTCCCAATTTTAACAGAATCGTTAAGAAATACAGTCGGAACTTGTGCGCAACAACGTTGAATTCCGCGCATCCCGCGTCTGTCGCTCCGCGCAGTTCGCATTCCGTCGCTGCGCCAGCGCGCGTGTGGCCAGTGCTCTCCGAGTCGGCGCCCAGCCCGGTCGGCGGCCGCGGTGCGCCGGACTCGCCGCAGCGCGTCACTCCGTGCCGGCTCTATATCGGGCAGCGGGCGCCGCCAATCCCAGGAGCCGGTAACGAGCGCGGCGCGCGCGAGACGCCGGCCTCCGGCGGCGGCCCGCCGACGTCAGGCTGTTTCGCCAGGCGCACCGCCGCAGGTGATGCCCACGCCCGGAAACGTGTGGGTTGTCGGATGACCGCTGGCACGTGCTGCTAACTGGGCGACTGACCACCACCGAACACATGCCTAGGAGGCTCTAAAAGTCTAGCTAGCTCTCTGTGGTTTTGTACGCCGTACATCATCGATTGATGGATCGATACATACATACATACATGCATACACGCACACATACATACGTACGTATATACATACATACATACATACATACGTATATACATACATACATACATACACATACATACATACATACATACATACATACATACATACATACATACATACATACATACATACATACATACATACATACATACATACATACATACATACATACATACATACATACGTACGTACGTACGTACGTAATACATACGTAACGTACGTAAAATTGTGAGCCAGAACTGGAGCGTCACATGCAGATGAAGGCTTTCGTATTGGGAGAGATCAGGCTTTGTTAGAAAATATTGACAGCGAGGCAATCTTGCTCTGTCGCTGGTGGTGCTACACTCAAAGTCTCCGGGCTTTGCTGTGCTGGTTTCTTCTTGCATTTGGATGGGGGCCGCTTGCATAGTGATAACATCACTGGCCCACAGCTTTGCCAATTTAAGTTCGTTTTTTACTTTTGGTTTGAGCCAGCGACTGCCAAGCCTTCTATGGAAAGTGCGCTAGAAGTTACATCGCCGCAAAAGTGCGATATAACGTCACAGTTATGCCGCTTAACAGAAGGTAGCACCAGCGTAACGCGATAATCGAGTTTTTCTCAGCTTATGTATTCGAAGTTCGAGTTTATTTTGGCGAAGGCTTATGAATTACCCAGACATGTCTCTTTTTAGAGATTACGTATTCCTGATCTGTCTTTTTCAAATGCTTTATGATGCGCTTTTTGGTGACCATGGCAAACGATTTGAAAAAAAACGCAACTGTTTTGAGCGATGCGGGTCACGGCAGAATGCGAGCCAGTGTAGTTCTTGATAGAAAAAAGGAAGATCTTCAACTGGTTTTTTCGGGATTCCGAGTTAAGAGTGCTTATGCTGAGTTATTGACGTTCAGTATGACAGGAAGTACTCTGAACGACGTGTAGTTCAAGCATCGGTGATAATGACAGCACTCGGTGTTTTAAGTTGGGCTTGCGATTACCAGTGATAACTCTCGATAACTCCTGGTAACTGAACAGAAAAAACTGAGGTCCTAAGCCAGTGTAGTTTTCATGGCTCTGTTTTGCTTTGTTAAAGCCGCGTCGAATGATTTCGAGAGCGCTTAAAAGGTGACGTCACTGGTAATCATAAGTTGGGCTTATGATTACCAGTGATAACTCTCGATAACTCCTGGTAACTGAACAGAAAAAAACTGAAGTCCTAAGCCAGTGTAGTTTTTATGGTTCTGTTTTGATTTGTTAAAGCCGCGTCGAATGATGTTCGAGAGCGCGTAAAAGGTGACGTCGTCCACTTCCCGCTTAATCACAAGTGCTCCGATGAATCAGGTGGTTTTGACCTGACGTCAGTCCTAAACAGGCCTGAGAACGAGCCGACCCGTGGTCTGCGCACGAGTGCGCGTGACTGGCTGTACGCGTTAGCTCGTATCCCTGCCAGCACCACTCTCCGCCTTCTCCTCCGTAAAACGTTTTCGGCCTCGTACCGCTGGGTCGCCGGGTCGCCAAGATTTGTCTTCCGTCTCGGCCCTCTTTTTAGAGCATTTTCCGAATAAGTAAACATTGCTTTTTTCATGCTGATCAAAGAGCGTCGGCGGCACGTTGAGAAAGAGCACATTCGGCAACAATGAGACTCTCCCTTGCTGTTGCTGAAAACTGCACGAATCTGTGATCAGTGGTTGCAGGTATTAGTTGCTGGGAAGCGTGGTGGACAAGTCTGGCCTTGCCGGGTCGGGTCGCTCAAGTTAAAAGCTGGTCCACTTTTGAAGAATGGCTCAGTCGGCCCAGCGGCTCGCTCGTAACCGGATGAGACATCCTATTTTCCGTGCGTGTTCGTCGTTTCCGCTGGCCATCGCCTTGCTGCGCCTGCCCCGGTATATCCGTGTGAGCGGCTGTCGCCGCCTGTATACCTGTGCGTCTCTCCGAGCTTGTCTCATTTGGTCGGGGTCCCGGCGGACGCCTGCGAGATCGTGTCGCGCCGTCCCCGGGGGCGACGCGGCGGTGGCCGCCCCGGCGCGACGGCGGCGCGGCTGGCCAACCACTCACCAGCGGTGGCATGCGCTGCCCCGGTGTCGGCCGAGGCGAGCAGCCTCTTCAGACGCCGCCGGAGAGGCGGCTCGCCTGACGCTGGATGGCAACAGGGAGCGCTGCAGGGCGCGTCCTCGCTCGGGATATCTGTTGGAGTCGCGAACCGGTGGACTGCAAGCTCCCACCACGCAGGATATGACGCGCGCTGCACACTCTTGGCTCGGGTGGCGCAGGTGGGCGGGCTCTGATGTTTGCTTACTGTCCTCGTCGCCCGTCTCAGGTCGCTGGACTTGTCGGAACGGAAGAAATACGTCGCCCTGGTGGACAGTGTCAGAGAGTACGGCGGCGACGTTAAGATATTCTCCAGCCTCCACATCTCCGGTGAACGTAAGGACCATGTAGTGGCATTCCGCCGCGCGTTCGGAGCGTGGAGCTGAGAATGCTGTTCACCGTGGTGAGGTCTCGCTAGTTTCCCCAGTGGCGCGGGAACACGTGCACGGTTGGTTTGGCGGCACGCGCGTTGTGTAACCGCACCTTGACTTCTCGCACAGTCCGAGTCCGACCCTCTGATCTCGCTTACCGGGCGGCCACCAGTTGGAGAGCCCCTTTCCAACTCTCGAACATGGCGATAACCCAGCTGCTCCCCCAGCTCAGTGGGTAGGGCGGCGGCCGCTCGTGTTGATGAGTGACAGGTGCGGGCTTCCACATCCCAGAGCTGTGTCGTGTTTCTTGTGTTACGTGCCCATGCGTCTCGTCATTGAAGATAAATTGAAACAGGCTGGTCAGCAGTGAGTGTGAGTGACAGCAGAGTGAGGCTGAAACTGTGGCGTGACATCTGGTGGCTCGATGAAATTGTTTACAAAAATTGTCCGTTAAATAGAATTGTGGTACTACTGGTGTCTGGGGTTTTCGCTAGAAGTCACGTTCGAAAGGAACTTTGACCCCGCTATGCACGTTCTGTCTGCTGTGGCTGTTGCCTGCCAGACCGTGTGCCCTTGTTGAGCGATGCGACCTGGCGGTGTGCCGTGTTAGACGGTGTGACCTGGGTGGTGGTGCCGTGTTAGACCGTGTGACCTGGTGGTGTGCCGTGTTATGACCGTGTGACCTGGCGGTGTGCCGCGTTGAACCGTGTGACCTGGCGGTGTGCCGCGTTAGACCGTGTGACCTGGCGGTGTGCCGTGTCGGACCGTGTGACCTGGCGGTGTGCCGCGTTAGACGGTGTGACCTGGTGGTGTGCCACGCTGGTTGGTGTGACCTGGCGGTGTGCCGCGTTGAGCAGTGTGACCTGGCGGTGTGCCGCGTTAGACGGTGTGACCTGGCGGTGTGCAGCGTTAGACGGTGGTGACCTGGCGGTGTGCCGTGTCGGACCGTGTGACCTGGCGGTGTGCCGCGTTAGACGGTGTGACCTGGTGGTGTGCCACGCTGGTTGGTGTGACCTGGCGGTGTGCCGCGTTGAGCAGTGTGACCTGGCGGTGTGCCGTGTTAGACCGTGTGACCTGGCGGTGTGCCGCGTTAGACGGTGTGACCTGGCGGTGTGCCGTGTTAGACCGTGTGACCTGGCGGTGTGCCGCGTTAGACCGTGTGACCTGGCGGTGTGCCGCGTTAGACGGTGTGACCTGGTGGTGTGCCGCGCTGGGTGGTGTGACCTGGCGTTGCGCCGCGTTGAGCAGTGTGACCTGGCGGTGTGCCGCGCGGAGCGGGTGGGCCTGGCGGTGTGCCGTGTTAGACCGTGTGACCTGGCGGTGTGCCGCGTTAGACGGTGTGACCTGGTGGTGTGCCACGCTGGTTGGTGTGACCTGGCGTTGCGCCGCGTTGAGCAGTGTGACCCGGCGGTGTGCCGCGCGGAGCGGTGTGGCCTGGCGATGTCCTGTCGGGTCAGCTGACGCAGCGGCGCGCTGTCACAGAGCTGGAGCAGCTGACCGGCGTGGCGGCCATCTTGCGGTACCCGATGCCCGAGATCGAGTCGGACGACGACGAGGATGAGGAGGGGGACGACTGACGAGCGTCCGGCCCCGCCGGCCCGGCGACGTAGCCAACCTCCGTTCGCACGCAGAGGACCGCCGGACCGGCCCGAGGACACGGTCCTCAGGCCGGAGACAGCAGCGCGGGCGGTCCGCTGCCGCTGGGACCGGGGCAGCGGGTGGCGGCCAGTGCACGGGCCGCCGGACCCTGGCCGTCGCCCTGCCGGCCGGGTCGCCCCCGCGCCGTCTCGAGCTGATGGTGGAGCTGGCGCTTTTTGCCGGCGACGGCGATGTTGTCCTCGCAGTCAACTATGCTATGTTCTATGAGCACGAGTCGTGCTCGCACCATGCTGCCAGCGTGTAGCTATTTAAGCGCCGCCGGCATTGCATTGCAGCATCGCAACTAACTGCGTGCCTACCGGCTTCGTTGTCGTGTAACATGTGCGTCGACCCCGTGACCTCGTTGCCGAGGGCACTCCGCGGCCGCTGGCCTGCGAGGCCTGCTACCATTCGTGCAGAGATGTTTCGGACTCGGCCCGGTGCGTGCGTAGCCCCCATACCAATCCCGCGCCCTGTCGCTGATGATAGCCGTCTTGTAAACATCGCTTACGCGGTTAGCCGACCGACCGACCGGCCATCAGTGGTAGTGGCGGGCGAGGTCGGCGGCGGCCCGCAGACCGCCGATGGTCCGCCTGGCGGCCGGGCGGGCGGCCGCCCCGGTCGTCAGCCGCCCCCTTGACGCGGGGTCGCTGCGCCGGGCTCGCCGACTGCCGCGCCACGACCCCGCGCGCACACTAGGTTTGAATGGCGGCATCTCAGCCCGGTTCGTGTATATGACGGCCTCCATGAGGCCGGATGTGTACTTTCCTGAGGTCTGGTGTCAGTAGGTGGGCGCTCTGTTTGCGTATGTTCCGTGCACCTTGTCCGCTAGTCGGCGTCGTTGATGGTGATGGCAGTCCGGCTGTGCCATCTTACGCTTGGGGTTGTTTAATGTGACGCGGTTCTTGCGTCATGCGCCGTCTAATTTTATGACGTCTTCAAAAAGACATTTGCAATGCCAAGCGCCTCGGAAACGAAGCATGGGACGCATGCATGAAATACGTGCCCGGCCAGGGGCTCTTACTTCTTTCTGGAGCGGGTGTCTCGTGTCATTAGCTGGTTACCAGCCTAAAGCAAGCAGATTCGTTATCCAGCAGGAGGTTGCCTTGTAATCTCCCTAGACAGAGCGCGAGACTCCGTCTGGAGTGGCGCCGGGCCCCTGTGACAGACTGCGGGACTCGCGCTGGAGTGGCGCCGGGCCCCTGTGACAGACTGTGGGACTCGGGCAGGGGTAACGCCTCCTATGTCATTCTCGCCACCGAGCGCGCGTCGCCGTGGACCACGCCCCGCTGCGCTGTGATGGCCCCGGGTCTCCTCTGTGCGGTCGTCGCCGGTTGTCCGCTGCTGTGATATTGCCGTGTGCGGCATGGGTGCGCCGGTTCTTCTCGCCGACTGGGCGTGGTCGGCTGGCCGGGGTCGCGGTGTGTCCGCACCTGGCACCTCGCTGGAGAGTACGGCGGGCCCGCTGCGGGTACGGCCGAATGCCGCCTCGTCGGAGCTACCCCGACGCCACGTGTTCGCAGCTGACATCACTGCTCCGAGTGAAGTCGGAGAATAAAGGTCTGAAGGTGCACCGTTTATTTGATGTCGCCCGCAGACCCGCGTCACCGCCTGCACGTCCTGCTGGGACGTGGCTTCTGACTGTTAGTAAAACGTATCCGGCCAAGTCAAGAGCGCGAGGAAAGGAAGCCGGGAGGAGGGGGGGGGGGGGGGGGGGCGATCGGCACCTTACTCGGTCCGAAAAAAATATATGGGCTCAACTCATCCGACGATCTCATCTGGCATGCCTGAATGAAATCAAAAACTTCAACCTCCCATTTTTTGGGGAGATCGATTCCGTTTGCTCGAAGAAAATTTGTCTGATTCCTGAATGGGACCCCATCAAGTCCATGCCCGCATCTGGAATCAAGCTCAAGACTGAATGAAAGGAGAACTCGGGTCTCGAAAAATACCCGACGTCAAAGCATCCCAATGCGGGCAAGTTTTGGACTCATGGCGAGCGAAAGCAAGCAAAAGCAAAAGTGCTAGCGCAGTTACCTGCACTCAAGCTTGATGTAGGCTTGTTTTGCCCTGATTTGGTGCCCGCATGGACATTCGGCGTGGTTCCCAGCTTGTCCGGAGCAAGGAAATCCCGATGGTGGCGATTGCGTAACCATGATGAATATCATATTCACCCATGTACTTTTGAATGGCAATGACGTGATCGTAATGCAAACGTTACCGTAGATAGCGCATCATTTGCGTCGCATCATAAAGCACCTTTAAAGACTTCACAAGTGAATTGCACGAAACCTACACGATGCACACACTCTGTGCTGCCGGGCAAGCCAACATTCGTGTCCGGAATACATCATTAACTTATAGACCCGCCCCCTGTAGCAATAACAGTACACGCGACCGTGTAACGCGATGGGCCGTGAAAAACGTTGGCCCACGTGGTCAGCGTTGGAACAATAAGCAGTCGTGAAGCGTCCCGATGCCGTGGCGTGGCCAGGACTGGTCCCATTGTTCCTCCACTGAATTCACACTCCGCGTGTGAATGGTTAAGACCGCTCGCGCTCATCTGGCTGGTGCCGAGCCGATGCCACCGTCTGTTCAAAGCCGCGGGCCGAGGCCTCTGGTGGCGTGTGGTGCAACGCGCCGAAGTCCGATCCCACACTTGGAAGCCGGTGGCAGCCGCGCACAACTGCTGCCAGCGAGCCAGGCGCGCCGGTGTACACTGCACACACAGCCAAACTACGAAAAACCGTCCCAGCCACTGCGTGCAAACACGGCGACCCATCGATCGCATGCCAGGGCATGGTCCAACGGCCGTAAGGGATGGGCCGGATCACCATGGGTGGCGGATGCCCATGTGCATGAGGTGCCGTCCGGTGAGCATTTTAGGCTGCGCCCTCTCACAGCCAGTCTTGCGGGGTAGCTGCCGTCGTCTGCGCTACCTCCCAGGGGTTATGGAAGTGGCTGGCAAGTTTGGAGGGGGGGGGGGGGGCAAAGGCCGTTTGAGGCTGTGTTGTGGCTCCGAGGGGTTGAAAACTATTACACACTGGTGTCCGGTGAGCGGTTGATGTGTTTTTACACGCACACTTAAATAATCATAATGCTTAGAACGTTCGGGGTAAAACATCACCTTGTCCTTAATCTAAGGTGATCAGCAAAGTCAGCTCCGTTCAGCAGTTGTAAAGATAAAGTTTAAATTCCCAAATTAATGTTGTCAAACCATTTAAGCGGACACGGCTAGCAGTGGTTGTCACCACTCGCAGTGGCAATTGTCGAACCCCTAACAAACTCCCTATGACATTACTCGTGTGACGCAGTTTCCCACCGAATGTGCCAAGGGCTAGCAAAGCCAGAGCGGGTGACCATACCCGAATGCTGCGTCCATTCTGAGCATCAAATAGACACATTTACACTATGCCAGCTCACTTAAATCCCATTTGCGTGCTGCTGCTCTGCTTTGCTTCTTCACGATGCTGACTTGTATAGGAGACTACAATGGCCAAAATGCGGATTAGTGAGGAAGTCAGTCCGAAAGATACGGCCCGACTGTTATGGATGCGAATCAGGACAAGATTGTCGACTGCAGCCTTGCTCTCACGCAGATTATGGTTTGAGGCGCTAAGCGATGCGAGGCAACGATACAGCTCATTTTGGTGGCTAAGACGCTGCCGACTCCCTTACATCCCTTAATTGACTTTGGGGATGATGACGTGACGAGGTGTAGGTCAGAACAGGAAGCCAATCCATAGGCGTGGGCCAGGACAGGAAGCCAATCCGGAGACGTAGGTCAGGACAGGAAGCTGATCCAGACGTGTCGGCCAGAACGGGAAGCCAATCCATAGGCGTTGGTGAGAGAAACCCAATCCAGAGCTGTAGGTCAGAACAGGAAGCCAATCCAGAGCCGCAGGTCGGAACAGGAAGCCAATCTAGAGGCGTAGGTCAAGACAGGAAGCCAATCCATAGGCGTTGGTGAGAGAAAATCAATCCAGAGCCGTAGGTCAGGACAGGAAGGCAATCCAGAACCATCTTGGGAATGGCGGTTATTGGGTCGATGACCAGGCACCATTTGGAGACCATCCGGAATGAGGTGTTACGCACGGCGGCGGCCCCTCAGTTCATTGATACTGCAGCACACGCGGAGAGGGCGGCCCGGATGTGTGTTGTGCCATATTGAGAGGCGGTGCGCATCGGGCCTTATAAGTCATTCATGGCATAACGAGATATTCGGAACGGGTAGAGATCTCGCCACGGTCGCTGATAGAAAGATCGGCAAGGGAACTCAGTCGTCGAACAGGCCGGTCAGGCCGAGTTTCCAGCGCGTGCCGGCCGGAGGAGACCGAAAGGCGAGGGCCCGGGTCAGTCCGGGCTCTCGCAGTCTGCCGAGTGTTTCCACCACCCCCTCCCCCCTCCCCTCAGGCGCGCTGTCATCACCAGGCCTCCGCTGAGGGACGCACCATGGAGGCGATGTTTTGTAAGGCCCACTCCGGCAGCCGGGAGGCGAGGGCGCGAAAGCGCCGGTGGCGATGCCTCATTGCTGGGCGGGGCACTGCCGAAGTGCTGTCAGCTGGTGTCAGCCGACTGGGACGGCCGTGCCTTGCGGAGCTCCCGCTTCTTTGCCTTAAGTCGAAACAAGCTATGTTTACGGTGTTTTCAACTGCTTGAAGTATATTTTAGAATCAGTACTCTCCAGTTTGATGCGGTTCTGCTTGAAAGTCTGTGCTGTTCCTGCGTGAGGAAGATTAAGAAATACTTGTTGAATAGAAGGGAAATTGTCCTTGTTTGGAGTTCAGAGCGACCATGAAACCATGGTCACTCAAACTTTTGTATTGGTTTGGATCAAATCAAGGATAAAGATGAGATAACAACGCAGGAATTGTCAAGATCAGACAAAAACAACACGATTACAACCCAATAACAATCCAGTGACAAGGCGCCTTATGTGGAGCTACCATGATTGCTGCGGGCAATAAACTGGATGCCGAAATGAACAAGAAGCTGGCTGGAGTGAACCTGGAGGAGACATTTAAAAAGGATATGAAAGGATATGCTGTCAAGGAGTCAGCGGTAGTTGGCAGAATGTGTCAAAATATTAACGGAGGTTATGTAAGGGAAATGTTGGATGGCATCAAAGCAGCAAGGCCAAGAAAGTTGGCCAGTGACGCAAAAGATGGTGCCTGGACAGTCACGATGACAACTCACACGTGGAACACCATGACTATGGCAAGGAATGGAAGGTAATGTTTCTGATGAACAGATGACCCAGGCTGAAGATGAAGAGGGTAGTGAGCGGTGGGTCCACGCAGAGAGGAAGAAAAACAACATGCGAAAACGTGAAGCGGTCTTAATTTGTGGTAAGAACGTAAGCCAGATCAACGCTGCGGCTGTGAACGAATTGTCGACTAGAACGTGTCATTTGCTACAGCCACGTTGATGATGTTGTTGTTGATGTTGAAAAGCGCCTGCGGAATGCAGTGAAGCGAATCAAGCGAAGAAATATTGGCGTGACACTACGTGTGGGGCCTGATGACGTGCATAGAGCAGATCAAATAGTGACAGAGCCCATCAGAGGATCAGCGATTCTCAATAAACATAGACTGACCTTGATTCTCCGAACGAACCGATAAATCTCCCGGCGTTTGGAACGGTTGGTCACGGCAACGTGGTGCGGATCAATCGTGACAAGAAAGGAGAGGCCAGCCAATCTCGTTCCTTACGGTCACGTACAGATTGATCTATTAGACAGTTCCAAGGACTGGAAAGATGTCTCTGACATGCAGAATATTGATACGGCTGCTGAGTTTCTTGGGAACAAGCTTCAGTTGGTTTATAAGTAGTGTTTTCCCGAAATTATGTACCAGCGCAAAATTACTGCAACTCTTGGATGACAAGACCGCTCAAGCACTCAAGCAGGGCACACAGCCGTCATCAGATCGGTTAACTAAAGAAATTGCGAAAAGATGCGTGTCACGAGCTTAACGCTTCAAAGACAGTTGTTGCAAACCGCGAATGACAAAAATTGCCAGTGGCGGGAGTTGGTCTTAGTGCAGACAAGAAGAAATTCTATTTAATAAAAAATATACATTATGGGGCCTGGAGCTGCTTCAAGCTGCCGATAACACCACCAAAGCTGAGTCAATCAATCTTTTTTCAAGTATGCATAACATATGAACCACTTCGTACCGAACAATTGCCACATTGTTTGCCAGCAAAACGCGTTATATTTTATCTACAGCCATGGTAGTGCCATATAAACTATCGCACATTTGAGAGAACATGGTTGGCCACACTGGTGAACTACCATTGCAGCTGCTGAATGAGTTTTGTGTCGAATTGTCACCACCTCTAACCCATACATTTTTGCGATCGCTCAATGAGGGCCAGGCCCCACCGGTTTTTCGAAGAGGGCAACTATCATCTCGGTTCCCAAAAAGCAACTCCGAAGTCGCCAGGAGACCTGCGGCCTGTATGCCTTACATTTACGTTTGACAAAGTTCTGGAACAGTTCGTTGTGCCCATCAATCCGGCGAACATAAGGCGGCGAATAGATAAACTCCGATACGTGAATGTAAAGGATGTCTCACCGTCCGACTCGATAAGATTGCTGCACACTTTACTCTAGAGAGTAAATTACTCTAGATTACTCTAAATAACTCTAGAGAGTAAATTGTGTTGAGTTAGATTAGCCAGACAAATCGCTTTTTGTACTTCTGTATGAGTTTCAGACCTCATTGACTATACAATGGTAATACAGAATATGCTTAACATGGGATTTCGCTTTACAATGCAAAGTGGTTGGCCTCATTTCTCCAGTGCAGAAAGCAGAGGTAAAAGATGCCGGATGGAGCGATAAGTGGTTGTAAATCAATAATTAGTGGCATCCTGCAGGGCACTCTGGTTGTACCGGTTGTTTCCTTAGCTATCATCAATGGTGGCGCGTCCCTATACGGAACATCGTCTGAAATGTGTAGACGATCTTACAATATATCAAGGATGTCAAATTGGCCAACTAAGAAGCGCGGCTAAAAGCGAGGCAATACTGACGATGTATATGGTACCTGCAAATAAGATGTGCTTGATATTGAGATGCATCAGGTCATGCATGTTTCTACTGCCAAGAAACCCCTGGTGTTCCCGGACATTGTGATAAATGGGACCAGCTTACCAATTGTTAGCAGAACTAAACTTTGAAAAAGTAGCAATGTCCAGCGATATGTCTTGGCAGGCACGTGTGGATGAAATTGCGAAGAAGGGTGCTAGGGGCTATATATACATCAATATATATATATATATATATATATATATATATCTATATATGATTCACGTAACGAAAACCATTAACGATAACCATTAATTTATTAATAATACTAATCAATTAATTCACGCAACGATAACCATTCGTCTCAAAAGCAAGCGGTTAAACTTCGCCCCGCGTATGCTTCACCACTGCTTTAATACACTGCTTCTCGTTCGACCACTGCTTTAATACTCCACGACTGCTTTTCATCCAGGGCTTACCGGCCACCAAGCTCAACAAATTAAGCGAGTGAGAGACTGGCACTGGAAATCATTTCCGGATTTGTCAAAAGTTCTCAACGGCTTGTACAGCAACTGAAAATGAAAATTATTTCAGATAGTCACGCTGGTGACATGGCGACAGGTTTCAGACACCTTTTGTGTTTTTGCGCAAGACTGTCAAAATCTAGCATACCACATATCACAATCCCCATTAACATGCACATATTTACACCTAGTTGAAGGGTAAACCTTCCACCAGGCTCACCGCTGGATCCTCGCAAACGTTAGATGTAAAACGGCTACACTGTGCTCACATCGAATGCATGGGATACATGTCGGTGTGCCGCTCTAACAGCAGACTGATCAGATCGAATGAGATGCGCTTGCCATCCATTAAGGCATGTTGACAGCCAGCACGATAATTGGGGTGGGGGGGGGGGGAAGGGATGACATCTGTTTGACTCTGCAAAGACTCGAGCATATACGATGTTTATATTGTATGTATGTTTGTTTATTGTACTGTATGTTTATACGATGTATTGCTGTATTGCTTTAAATGGCGGGGTTATGGTGGGTGGGGTTAGAGTGTATTATCATTGCAAGGGTAATTGAATAGATTGCGGCAATGCAATAGTACTTAAGGAACAATGCCCACATAGCGTGTTGAATGTGCAAGCAGTGGCCTGTTCATTTATTCATTCACAAGTGTCGCACCCTTGCGCGATATATCGTTTCGAATAAAAGACACGAGAACGGCATCTAATTCCATTATGTGCACCAAACATATATCTACGATGTGTACGGATAGGGAATGCGGAGGGAAACCGGTCTGGGAGAACGATGAACCTAGCTTCTTTCTGTGGCGAACGCTAATGTGTTGTTCCTTTCAAGAAAGCTGGTGTGGCCGCTGCCGCGCTTTCCATCGATGATGATGTGCATCTGAACGGCCGTTTTCCTTTTCGACCACTTTCACTTAGGACTCGGAGAGACACCGCAGCGCTAGACAATTAATTATAATGCTCCCGAAACTGGATGGACGGACGCTGGCTGCACGGCAGCAACGGTCGGTGCATATTACCCGAAGAAAATCACCAACAACGCTAGTAAATCTCATGACCGAGTTGTTTTACGGTCCACGCGTTGCCGCTGAGCGGTGATTAGTGTGAGCCACACGGCGCTGAACGTCGGGGGACCCCGGGAGTCGGCGGATACACGCGACTCGGTGCGGGACCCGCGGGCGGCCAGCCGCTCACGCCCCGGTGCGGGGCCCACGGGCGGCCAGCCGCTCACGCCCCGGTGGGGGCCCACGGCCAGCCGCTCACGCCCCGGTGCGGGGCCCACGGGCGGCCGCCGCACGCCCCGGGCGGGACCCGCGGACGGCCAGCCGCTCACGCCCCGGTGCGGGACCCGCGGACGGCCAGCCGCTCACGCCCCGGTGCGGGACCCGCGGGCGCTCACGCCCCGGTGGGGACCCGCGCACGGCAGCCGCTCACGCCCCGGTGCGGGACCCGCGCGCGGCCCGACGGCCATGCCCCGGAGCGGGACCCGCGACGGCCAGCCGCTCACGCCCCGGTGCGGGACCCGCGGCACGGCCAGCCGCTCACGCCCCGGTGGGGACGGGGGCAGCCGGTCACGCCCCGGTGCGGGACCCGCGCACGGCAGCCGCTCACGCCCCGGTGCGGGACCCGCGCACGGCCAGCCGCTCACGCCCCGTGCGGGACCCGCGCGGACCAGCCGCTCACGCCCCGGTGCGGGCCCACGGACGGCAGCCGCTCACGCCCCGGTGCGGGACCCGCACACGGCAGCCGCTCACGCCCCGGTGCGGGACCCGCGGACGGCAGCCGCTCGCGCCCCGGTGTGGGACCCGCGGACGGCAGCCGCTCACGCCCCGGTGCGGGACCCGCGCGCGGCCCGACGGCCACGCCCCGGAGCGGGACCCACGGACGGCCAGCCGGTCAGGCCTAGGTCCTGGTGCGGCGCCATGTGCCATCCGTCACGTTATTACCGGAGCTTGGGACTTTTTGCTCCTCATTGCCTGTTGTGTTGCGGTGATCAATGGCAGGGTCCGGTCCGGGGTCACTCGCCGGACGGTGGCCATGGCCGCAACACCAGCATTGGCTGCATTGGCGACGCCACCGGCCAGCACTAGCGGCCGCCGGCCGCCGCGCCCCCGCCGGCTAACCGCTGTTCAGAAACACCAGCGCCGAACTCGTCCAGATGGAAGCACCGCAATCAAATGGTTGTGATGGGGATGTCTCAAACGTTGCAGCAGAGCTGCGCCACAGTAAACACCGCACGCGCCACTTTCGTGTGGTGATCCGGCCATCAGAAAGCCTGGCCCTTCACCTCTGCTTCGTGGAGGCGATACAGATGTGCCACATGGGTGGATCCCGAACCCCTTTCGGATGTCACATTGCCCAATGGTGACAGGGTCCTGGATCCGTTATGAGCCCAAGCACACGGCTCTTGGTTCATAAAAGACAACTAAGTTGACAACTCACGTTAGTAACAATAAATGTCATCATATTTCTTAGTAGTAATATAATTATATATAATAAATCACAACATTAGAAACAATAACTGCCATTCAGTAAGATTTGGTAACATATATGACAACAAAGCTAGCAGTTTTAGCACAGTCTAATTACCGATTCAGGCAATTTGCATCGGTCAAGCTCTGGTGTGTTGCATTGTTCTTGTAAAGACCTGAAAAGGCCAGGCCATAAAGTTTTGCGTGATTCACATTGGCGATATTTTCATTACAATTCTTTTTGGCATACCTGATTGTCTTCGCGGCCTTTCAGCAAAGGAAATCCTGGGGTGAATGAAAATGTTTGGAAAGATGAGACACGGGGTGTATGAGGCGTCATTGCCGTGTCTAGACCAGGCATGTTGCCATTCGTCCATTTTTATATGTGGTCAACCAACACCATACCTTACACACCACGTGAAATCTAAATCTGTTTGAGATAGTTATGCTTTCCTTCCGCAACTTTTAGAGCTTCACAGGATGCCGGCTATTTATACCATTTAAAACATGCACAGCATTGGCATGATTAACTTGTTGGTGCATGGGCTGCTCCGACTGTCTAACAAGCAAAACGTCGTCCTCTTGTGGTCAAAGTTCCATTCGACTCACGCGTTTTCAGTTTTGTTTTATGAACGGAACAATGTCACTTCAGGCTCGCTAGATCACACTAGTATCCAATGAGCTAGTGATAGCATCAAATGTCACCAAAAATGTTGTAGGCAGGCGGGGAGCAACTAGGTCATGTCCCGCTGAAGGCGGGTGGGAGACACAACTAGGTTATTCCCTGCTGAAGGCGGTCGGAAACACAACTTGTCCTGTTGGTGCTTGATTGTAGTACAACTGGCGCCAAATTTGGGGACTTGGTTATCTTTTTTATCCCCGAACAAACTTTCGCTCAGCCCAAGACCTGATTGGGAATCCACTCTTGGATATTGGCTGACCCTCTTCCTGAATAATCCTCGTCCTAAATGAGGAATTATGTGCGCTTTCCATGTGCATGAGTTTGAAGGAATTGCTGTCAAATATTTACTGATATTTCAGCACCATCTTTTTTTTACGCCGTTACCCAAGAACAGGTAGCCAGGAGTGCCCCTCCCTCAATCCCAGCGACGCAGTAAACCGTACGTTAACACCATAAAACATAAAATCAAGTCGCGGCACTCCCAATTAGGAAGATGAAACAAACGTAAAAAAAAACAGGCGAAGAGGTGGAGCAGACCCGAAGGAATTGTGCTACGTGATAGGTAGGGAAAAATCATAGATGAAAAGGCTTAAAGTAGTCATTAACCAAAGTCAGCTAATGGCAGCCCGCTACAACCGCCAAATAATCTACAACCACTCAATTCCCCGTGTTAGTAAGGGCTATACAGTCACAAGTCGGAGGGGGCAATTACCTGGTCATTTTTGTGCTGGGTTTTGAGCTGGATGTCCAGGGAGTTCACCCAGTTAAGCAGAGCTTGTCGCTGGGAGAACTCCCGGAGCCAGCGCCGTGAATTTTGGTATATGTGCATGACTTTATATCAGAAATTGATTATGAAACGTGAAGGAGGCCAAATATGAAGTGCGTTGGATATGTACAGCACAAGGATGGCAATGTCTTCAAATATGTTGGTTACGTTAATATGTGTTCACGAAATGCTTGCGGATGTTGTTCTTGGCGATGGTTTTCGATACAGGGATATCAGCTATTCTTGGAAACTATGAAACCATAATGTCGTTCCACAGCTTAGGGCCAAGGCAAGATGCTGTAAATAGTCTATAATTACGATAAGAGAAAGGTTGGTCTAAATGTTTTGCTCGCCTCATATCCATGTCATTGGATTCGTAGAGATTGTAAATTAAATCGAATGATGCAGGGAGGTGTGAAGTTAAAAATTTGTGCATCACAATTAACATTTGAGATTTAGCAATATCCGATAGTTTCATAATTTTGTATCGTTTAAAGATTGGCTCTGAGCTTTGTGGAGGATGCACATTTTCTATAAGACGCACAGCCCTTTTTTGCAAAATTACCAACCGATCTAGTTGAGAAGCATAATTTATACCCCAAATCAAGCAGCAGTAATTTAAATAACGAAGAATTAAAGTTTATAGAGTACACGTGACGTTTTTTATCGATGAAGTACCTAACCCTTCTTATTGTTCCAATATTTCTACTTACTATACTTGCAACAAAATTCATGTGGCTTGTAAATTTAAGAGATTTGTCAATGATTACACCAAGGTATTTAATTTCTTTTTCTCTTCAATAGGTGAATTATTTATTTGCACATGTAGTCGGAAATGCGAAGAAAGGGTTGTGTAATGCTGTGTGAATGTTTTTGATACGTTCAGGGAGAGAAAATTAGCAGCAAACCAAGAAGTCATTAGAAGCAAAAGCGTATTGACATTGTTTTGAAGTTCGACAATACTTTTATTTTTGAAAACAATCGCAGTATCATCAGCATAAGACAGACAAATCATGTTACTGCTTAATTTAGGTAAGTCATTTATGTACATTAAAAAGAGGATTGGGCCGAGAATGGATCCTTGGGGTACCCCATTGTTACGTTTTTGATTGTTGATAGATAATTCCTGATTTTTACACATTGAGTTCTGTCAGACAAATATGAAGAAATAATTTTTTTTCATCTGTCATTTTTTTCATCCGTCACTTAAGTTTCCCAAAAAGTTGCCTGATGCGACTTAACACACACACACACACACACACACACACACACACACACACACACACATATATATATATATATATATATATATATATATATATATATATATATATGCCAACGTAACATGTATCTTAGGGAGACGCTGAGCTCAGTAGCCGTGACATACACCTGCTTGCACGTGTCGCCGGACCAACGTGCTCCTGGCTAGTGGTCATTCAGCTTGCATCGGTTTTAGCTTCCAGGTCCGAAATATGGTGGACGAGCGGGATTTATCGGTGAGCCTCTTCCAACAATATGGTTTCTCACCGGTTCTTGCAACTGTCTCTCAGCGATTCCATTATGGCGTTTCTGGCGCGAGAAGCGTGACGGGACGCCGTTCCGCGCGTGATTTCGTCTCATGTCGTCATGACGACGCCGGCGGCGGCCGCATCTAGTCGTGGTCGTTCAGACAGGCAACTTTTTCTGTCCTGGAATTGGAATAAACACTGTTTGATCCAAATGCGTTCTGGGAAATTATTGTGGTAGGGTCTGGGATAATGGCCGATTTGGGCGCTGTATTAGCGGTGGCGGCCATGCGGCTGTCACGGCAGGCCAATCATTTTCACCATTACCAGCATTATCTCCACGATTGATCTTTCTTCCCATGCCCGTCGTTTGCTATTGCTGGTCCGTTTTTTTGTCCCTCTGTCCTCGGAATGGAACCAGCTCAGGTTTCCCGGGAGCCGGTCTGCCAGCTGTGGGCCTGGGCCTCTGACCCTCACCCGTGGAGTGTTGGAATTGATACCTCAACGGTACCAGTTGCTACTTGAAGCGAACTGACTTCACGGACGGCAGCTGGCCGTAGTCCTGCACTGGTGAGTTTGGCGCGTGCCACGGTCGTGTAATTGAAAACGCACGCCGCGCGTGAGGTAAACGTTCATGGCAAGCAAGTCAACGCCATACAGAAAACATGATGCCGTCTGGCAATGCGACCCACTGTTGTTTTCAGCTCCTGTGATGTACGGCCTCGGGTGATGGTGACACATCACGCTCCAAACCAAGTCCCTAATCAGCCACACGCTAGCTGCTACGAGGGCGCCATGCGTCTGAATAGCACTAGGCTATTATATCACTGATCGAAAAAGATTGTCAGAGTACCACTATCATCCATTAGCGAGTCATAGACTACCGCGGGAATACAACAGGCCCAATGGTGATCAACAGGTGACATATCGCCTGATATAATGGCATATATCGCCTTAGAAAGCACCTGAACGTTTTGATCACAAACCAACAATAGGTGGATTCGGAAGAGAAAATCATCAAAAAGTATTTCCTTGTCGTTCAGCTTTAATTTCCTTAATTTTCCATGACATAAATCCTTGAAGGGAGTCTGCCACCATTGGAGCATATTTCAAAAACATGCTCTGGTGAACCATCAGGACCATTTAGTTTGTTAAGAGTATCGGAAAGTGCCACTGTGTAACTACAATAATTTAAGTCCTGTATTATTGTCGAGTCTAAATACGCAGTTGATGCTTTGTAACAGCGCTACATTTATTCCTTTCTTAATAGTTCACAGTTTTTTCCCGAGTCCGCGACAATTGCAGCTTTGGCGACTGCCGTTGTCATGACAGTTGCCGTTGTTATGACGACAGCAGAATTTGCTAGGACCGTTGTCAGCTGTTAGGGGGCGAGTTACAACCTTTCAGCTGTTTAAACCAGCACATTGCGGGCCTACAGGGTTAAAAGTGGCACTTCTACTGGTATGAATGACGCCAGTACAAATAAAGTGTTTGATTGCCAAAATGGGCGGCAAGGACCAACTGGAAATGTGGCAAAACCCATTTCTCGGATGGCCCGAACTCTGTTCCAAATCAATTAAATCACCAGTCTGAGGCGTTCCGTCTTGTCACGCCTAAATGTGAAGTGGGGTGCCTCAATAATGCGCATATTCTAGAGGCGTCGAATCCCATGTCACCTGAAGTCAGGTCAGGCAGGTGGGCGGATGAAGCAACTGCTGAACGCTTGTATTTAGGAGGCCTCTCG